>NC_090738.1:400000-405000 GCF_036898095.1 Palaemon carinicauda | reverse complement strand
GCTTTGACAGTCGGGGGAGTGGGGAAGTTCTGAATGGCTGCTACCTTCTCAGGGAAGGGATGGAGTCTTTCAAGAATGATGCAGTGCCATAAGAACGATACTTCATTGGTGCCAAAGGTAAACTTATCATACTGGACTACAAAGACCCTCTGTTGTACGCTGTTGAGCCTGATGCGTAGGTGATGGAGGGGTTCCTCCTTGAAAGAAGAGAACACAAGTACAGGTATGTAGTCCACATAACAAACATAGAATGGGGGGTCCCTTTAGATGCCATCCATGAGGTGCTGAAAAGTAGCCCGAGCATTACGACTCCAAAACAGGAGTAATTGAAGGTGTATGTACAGAAGGGGTTGGTGATGGCAGTCATGGGGATGTCTTCTGTGTTTATGCACACCTGATAATACTTCTTCAAGAGATCGAGCATGGAGAAAATCTTCGCTTTGTGCAAGTAGGAAGTAATTTCAGAAATGTGTTGAGGGGGAGGTTAGTAATCTGGTTCTGTCTGCATATTCAAATGTATATAATCGCCACAAGGGTGCAAGGAGCCTTTTTTCTTCTGGAAAAAGTGTAAAGGCAACATCCATAGGCTTGAGGAATTGGGCTAAGGCATATTTCTTCCATTTCAGCAGATGTATGATTAGCAGCTGGCAAATGACCCGGTAGCAGACATCTGACTGTTGCGAACACTGGGGGCCTTGTCATCTTGATATGGTGATAAATACCGTGCTTGGCGAGAACTATGGCCATTTGTCGAAGTTCTGTATGGAAGACTCCAGTGTAGGATGTGAGGAGGTGAAGAAAGGCATCCGTAAATGTGCGGATGTAGAGAAAAAGGTCGTAGGGTTGCAAGTTAAAGAGGTGTCGACGAGTATCTGTCGGTATTGACTAACCATCAGTGAGCAACATCATCCAGGAGGGGGAAATGGGAGAGGAAATCCGCACCGAGGATTGACAAAGAGACATCGGCAATGTGAAACTTCTAATGATATTAGGCACTCCCAAACTATAATGTGAGTATTTTGTACTTATAGGGGCGGATTTCAGATCCGTTAGCAGCTACCAGGCAGATGTCAGTAGGCTTAGAATGACTATGTCATGTCTTAGAGAGTAGCCATGGTAGAAGAGAATGGCAAGCACCAGTGTCTACCAAAAACTGCATGCCCATAACTGCATCACATAAAAAGAAGAGAATAGTGATAGGGGAGGACACCACCACAGGCGATGATGCACTTATAAATTTTTTGGCCACTGACAACCGTGCATATATTTCTTCGCGGCAGCCGGGAATCTGGATGGATGGTATCATAGCTGCGCCCGATATGTGTTAGTAAGTGGCTAGAGAGGTCGTTGGTTGGGGCGTGAGCGAGGGGTGACATATATCGGTGGTGGGCGGCTTTGTTGTTGCTCCGTCACATCACTGGGTGGGCATCTGTTTCCCACCTCATTCATGTTAGCTTCGGCCGTCAGGATTGGAGGAGTTGATGGAGGTCTTGAAGTTGGTGAAGTGGCTGTCCATAAGGGTATCGACTTTGATCATCTGGTCCTTCATGGACAAAACCTCAACATCGGGGATGGTGGCGCGTAAAGGTTTGGGTAGGTGTCATATCCAAAGGGCACATAATAGATTTACCTAAAGAGGAGAGCCGTCTGTGGAAGGTTGAAGGTAAGTGAAACTGGTTATTTCCCTGATTACGAGTGATACTGGTCGTTTCCCTGGGGGCAAGCAAAGCATTTTGGTCCCCCAATGGCTGTTGAGAGAGCTGAAAATGCTTCACTATATGGGTGGCTGGTGATGGTGAGTATGGCTCCAGGAGGCATTCTTTGCGGGCGTCATACTGTATTGCCGCGTCCCCTTGGTCACAAAGACAATCAGAGGTTTCCAGGAATGTGTCCTCGTGGATCGCCGCAAAGAGATAGTCTGCTTTGCTGTTTGATTGAGTTATGCCGTTGATGCAAAACTGAGCTTTGGTATGCTAGAACCAGTCGAACGCTTCTCCACTGGAGAATGGTGGTAGTTTCATTGAGGCACCGAGTGTTGAGCAGTAAGGTTCGGTTGGTAGCACTGTAACAAGAGGTGGGACAGTAGTAAGGGGGAAGGCAGGAGGGAGCTGTTTTTCTTGCAGTCACCAATTATTTGAGTGGGCTGTTAGGTTGTAACAGAGAGGCTAGAGGAAGGCAAATAAACTTTACTAAACAGACATTGAGCTTATACACAAGGACTTGCAAGCAAGAACATCACAAAAGTTCAAACAAAATAAAACTTGAGCCAGAAAGCTGTTATATGTACCTTAAATTTATGCATATCATAATACACAACTTGGGAAAAAGGATTATTTTTCATGAATGTTGATGTAAAAATGAAAACAGTTCATTTCATTAAATGTTTATGTAATTGTAATTTGAGAATATTTTTGTGTTCTTGGACGAGAGTTCTAGATACTGCTTCGGCGCCAGCCCTCTGATGGCATGAGTTATACAAAATGATTCTAGAGTGGGTCCATGGCATATCCTTATGTTGCGTAATGCTTGTCCAGGGCGCCTTTCGTCCATCAGGAACATTCGAGATTATTGGTCCCTTGTACATAAATGGCAGATGACAAGCGAGAGGAGAAGGCTAGACTAATACACCGTTGGTGTTTGGAGACATTCCCAAGCTATACCCTCTGTGACTTGAACAAGATAAGGAAGTTCGAAATTCGTTTGTTCAACATCAGAAGCTCTGTTCCTGTATATCAACCTTTTTTATCTAAATCTAATCAACCTCATCTCTTTCTTACTGCAGAAGAGGTTATGAAGTCAACTCAAGACCTACTTCTTCGTAAGACCTTACATAAACTACCAATTAGTTTTGTTGTGCCGTAAGTATTTTGTGGATCTTGTATAATACTGTAAATACTAATGTTAAATCTTAAATCTACTTATCTTTTATGTTTGCTAGTCATCATTTTCCTTTGCTGTTAATGTTATGCTATTGTTTGATAAACCCTTTTATTAGATTTTGCATAATCTACGTCATATACAATACTTGAACGTAACACATACTTACACAGGTTGGTCTATGATCAATGCAGGAAAGATGGAGTATATGACAAAATAAGTAATAATATTAAAGTGTACGAGCGTGTATAAAACCTGTGTGGTACAGTATCAATTGTACAGCTGCCAGTAATTTATGTTTAAGAACCAGATTGATTTCAGGGTGACGTCCTCCAAAATATAATTTGATCCAATCAATTTGGGCTAAAAAAAACAGGTGTTGGGGCTTAAAAAGCCACTCACCAATCGAGTACATCTGTGGGAAAACCTTGAGGTTAAACTTTGAAGTAAAAGCTAGGAGTTTGGAGAGTAAAATTAAGAAAATGGATTAGGGAATGGAGACAAGTTACAATATAAAGCAATTGCAGCTAGGGACCGAAGGAACATTGCAAAAATACTCAAGTAATGCCTAGAATCTACTGTGTGAGGTGTACTGGTGGCACTGCCACCCTACGACAACTATTGTAGCCAAAGATTCTTGCTTACCTTATAGTACATAGAATTGAGATTTAAAAAAAGGAAAGCATTAGAAGTAAGAGGTGCAGGGTATTTTGTATTGTCCAACACCTATGAGGACAAACAAAGCTGCAGATATGCTGGACTATTCAGAGTAAAGGAAAAGAACCGTGACGAGAACAAACAGTACTAACAAGCCATTGATTTGATTGAGCATTTATCTGTATTGTTAGCATTGATTATGAAACATATCTGCTATACTGCTGGCCTTATGATATGCAAACTTAAACAATGTTAGTGCGCCTGTGGGTTTTCGCTAAGAAAAGATTGAGGCTTTCAGCATAAAAATGAAGAGCATGGGGCTATCAACCTTACCCCATCAATCATCCTTATAAACCACAAGGGTATCATCTAATGGCCCTTTCCTCACAAGGGGAATATGTGAATGGAAGGCTTTGTACTTATGATCATCACCATACACTTTGCTCTCATTTGCGGCTCTATGAATCTTCTTGAACGACTGCAGCCCCACCTTGGAAACCATTTTAGAAATTGGAATATCCGAACATTGAACCAAGATGGAAAATTATAGCAGCTTTTGGAAGTTTTTGCAAAATATGTCCTGGATATGTGTGCACTCATTGAAATATGATTGACTGGATTAAAACAGAGAGCATTAGATAGAGGAAAGCTGTTGCTATATTATGGAAGAGAGAATAACACTCACTATCAAGGGGTAGGATTGCTTTTGAGCATAAAAGCAAGTCATGCATTAGAGGAATGGGAACCAGAGGATGCAAAAATTATGTATGCAGTCATGAAAGTATGACAATTATAGCATGTTATGCCCCTACTAATGAAACAGATACGAATTGAAAGGACTGCTTTAATGGTAAATTACAGGAGGTGTTAAGGAAGTAACAAAACGTGACATTATTCTTTGTATTGGGGAAATAAATGCAAAACTAGGTAACGACAATGATGGTTTTATTGAATGCATGGGTGTCCATGGTGCAGGGGAGATCAATGATTATAGTGTTCGATTTGCCTGTTTCTGTAAAGCTAATGAATCGATACTAGGTAGCACACTTTTTCGACATATAGAAAGCCACAAGTATAATTGGACATCTCACAGTGGAAAATACCGCAACTAAATTGACCATTTAGCAATGAACAAAATGAGGTAAAACCTCACAGCTGGATATGAGATCTCGTGGTTAGCTGATATAGAAAGTGACCACCCACTTGTTGTCTCAACACTTGGACATAAGTTGAAGACCAAGAAAGCTAATATAAACCTACCTTCCAGATATGACATTGAAAAGCTAAAAAAAAAAAAGAAAAAAAAAAAAAGGGGGAAAAGGATGATTACGCTATAGATTGCAAGACCAGAGTTATAATTAAAGGGATGTTACCTGATGAAGAAGTAAAAGTAGATGTGAATATTCATCGTAAAAAAAGTTAATGAAATCTCTCAAGAATCTGCCAACATAAAAATCGGACACTGA
>NC_090738.1:377500-385000 GCF_036898095.1 Palaemon carinicauda | reverse complement strand
GCTTGGAGAATTTGCTCAGAGAGTTCATGCTTCAACCGAAAAGAAATAAAATTTAACCATACAAGAAACACTTTCTGGTATAACTCAGGAACATAAGCGGTGGGCTACCTTTAAAGCTGAACTCTTGGGTGTAGATGTAATGTTTCATCCTTTACTCAAACCAGATGGCTCTGTCACTCACTGTCCACAGGAAAAGGTAACCCATTTGGCTGGTGTATTTGGCAGTAAACAGAGTAATGAAAAATTTGATCTTCCTCCTTCCTGTTTTCCTGAGGCTAAACTAACTAGTTTAGCTTTTGGATCTCGTGAAATTAAAGCTCTCTTGATGGACCTTGATGCCTACGGAGGAATAGACCCAAATGTTATTTTTTCTTTGTTTTCTAGCTCCAAAGTTATCTGTTGTTTTGCACAAGTTAGCAAGAAGATGAGCTTTCAGCTCTTGTTGAAGAATTGGTAATATTACTCCATTATGTGAATATTTGAGGTAGCTCAAATCCAACTGATTATCGCCAAATATCCGTAACTCCCATATTATTCAAAGTTTTTGAGCGTCTTTTGGCAAAAGATCTAAATACGTTTGCTGAAGGCAATAATCTGTTCCTTTGTTGGTAATTTGGTTTTTGTAAAAGCCTTGGAGCATGTTATGCCCTTCTTACAATTTCCAATCCCTTGATTGTGGTCAGGAATTTCGTATGATTAGCCTTGATTTTAGTGCAGCCTTTGACCGTGTTAATCAGGAGGCCCTTGTTTTCAAACTCAAACTGTTGGGTGCGGGTGGGTCTTTTCTTAGCATTATTATTGAATTTCTGGCTAAAAGATCGCAAAGATTTGTTTTTGATGAGCACCATAGTGATTATAGGCATCATGGAAGTGTTCTTGGCCCATTAGTTTTTACAGCATATGCACATGACATGTGGTTTGGCCTAGAAAAAAAAGCTCGCTGCATATGCAGATGATGCTACTCTCTATTCCCACTCCTGAATGTAGATCTGGGGTTACTGAATCCCTTGATAAGAGATCTAGTTAAAATTAGTGCATTGTGCAAATTATGGGGCATGAAGTCAAATCCTAACAAAATCAATATATGATTGCCAGTAGGTCGATGGCAGTTGCTCCTCTTTAACTCTGTATGACTTTTAAAATTTTAGGTGTGATTCTCGACAACAACTTTACTTTTCAGAAACACATCAGATATGTGTCTTCTTTAATTGCACAAAAATTTGGCATATTCAAAAAGCCTTTTAAGATTTTCGGTGATCAATCTATTCTAAAGTCTTAGTTCTTGCAATGTACCTTGTTTCGAGTATTGTTCTCCTATCTGGTCTTTAGCTCCTGATTATCATCTTAATTTGTTGGACAGGAACTTACAGTCTATCAAATTAGTTATTCCTGATGAAGATATTAGTCTCTGGCACCCGCGTTCAATTAGTTCGTTCTGCATGTTGCGTAAGATTTTTCATAATTCTGACCATTCTTTACATTCAGATTTTCCCGGACAGTACCACCCTGTTCGTAATTCTAGGTATGTAGTTAATTCTAATAGTCAGGCCTTCTCCTTCACAAAACTCAGTGCTACACAGTATTCTAAAAGTTTTATTCCAGCTGTGACCAAGTTTTGGAAGGATCTTCTTAATCGGGCAGTTGAATTGGTAAAACCTCAGAAGTTCAAACTTGCAACAACTGTTTTTATTTTGAACACGCTGACACAAGGCTCTTATTATAGTTTATATATGAAAGATCTATTTTGGTGTATTTACTGTCATTCAAATATTTTATTTTGATTGTTTATTACTTTCCATATAGCAACCTTCTTTTCCAACTAGGGGTATAGCTTAGCTATTAATAATGATAATCATGATAATTTTTCAGGTCATTCGTGTCTCCCTTTTTGTGAATTACCATAATAATAAAGTTTTTTTTTTCAAGCTGTAGGTATAGGGCATTCTAGCAGATATTTTATGTAAAGTTCAGTGTTTAACTACTATGAAATCTTCTCCACTTATTACACACACACACACACACACACACACACACACACACATATATATATATATATATATATATATATATATATATATATATATATATATATATATATATATTTATATTATACTATGGTCCCTTGTCTGAGAACGAAACTTATGATATATATATATATATATAAATATATACATATATATATATATATATATATATATATATAAATATATATATATATATATATATATATATATATATATATATATAAATATATATATATATATATATATATATATATATATAAATATATATATATATATATATATATATATATATATATATATATATATATATATATATATTTATATATATATATATATATATATATATATATATTTATATATATATATATAAATATATATATATATATATATATATATATATATATATATATATATATATATATAAGTATATATACATATATATACATATATACACACATATATAATATATATACACACACATATATATATATATATATATACATATATATATATATATATATATATATATATATATATATTACGACTGGCTAGCTAAACAGCCTCTCGAATTCCAAACTCACCTGTTTGCTCTTACATTAAATCTGTTACACTTGGCAATATTAATACCCGAACTCTGAGACAGTTATATAACCTCAAGACAGCAATATATAAAACACTGAATATCCAAAGGTCTTTTAAGAACACTAAAAAAAAATGGGTAACTACTCTTAGGACTTATTCAAACAACTTACTTCGATTCTTTATCAGGATACGAGCGAATACTAATTTAAACACTGGTGGTTGGAATAATACACTCTTTTTAAAAATAAATATATTCTATATAAATCAAAAAACTTTGAAAGAATTCACCTAAAACAAATAAATCACTAGAAATATTAAGTCGGAACAAAACTTAGATTAAGACAAAAGTGTTACGATCTGAAAACCATATAATCACTTGACTTGAACTGTTATATCTGAATAAAACTTAGGCAAAGACAAAAGAAATAATACTTATGAAAATTATACAATAACTTGTTTCACTTGAAATATTAATTCTTACACACTATCTGATTAGTCATAACACTTGATGAATATAGTTAACCAGATAACGATACAAATACCTTTCACCTTACTACAAGGTCTGTTACAAAAACTAAGAGAATTTTTAGAAGTACTCACTATGTTTACAAAAACCCGTCTCACCAAAATTCGGATAGTTCACTCACTGAAAACTTTTAAAACAATACACTGAGCTGAGTATGAGAGAGAGGAGGCGATGACTATATCTTAAGGCTGGAATTCTCTAACTCACTATGCAACACTGGGTTTCCCTTTATATGGATCTTCCAGAACATTCCAAAAGATTTAGGAAGTATCATTTGGGTTGGCCTAAGGGCATCAGAGTTACTAAGTATTGCTCTCTCGAACGCCTACTCACCCAACGCGTGCCTGTCCTCTCTCTAAGCTAGCTCCGCCCACCCTTTGTCCCCGAAATAAAAAAAAAGATAAGATCTATCACTAGGTTTTTCGGGACTATTCCAAAGCACGTCACAAAATAAGAATTGTGTATTTTCTCTCAAACATGATGCAATACCTCATAAAAATATAAAAAAAAATTACATAAGTCCTAGTTCTTATCTCGTATGGTCACATGACACTCTCAAACAGATTACGTAGGACTTCATAACAAAAATACGTGAAATAAAAAGTTAATTATTAAAAATAACGTATATTTACATATGCTGACTTGAATAAAGAATACAATGAAATTAATGACGAAAGTCTTACGTAATTTACCCGATGGAATTAAATTTACACGAGAGGAACTCATCTCTTCAATGCACAAATGAAATATATAAATAAATCATGAATAAACTATTGTATTTACTCTACACTACACCAGCTTCATAAGAATATACATATATATATATATATATATATATATATATATATATATATATATATATATATATATATATAAATATATACTGTATATGTACATACACACACGCATATATATATATATATATATATATATATATATATATATATATATTTATGTATAAATATATATATATATATATATATATATATATATATATATATACACATACATATATATACATACATATATATATATACACATACATATATATACATACATATATATACATACATACATATATATATATATATATATATATATATATATACATACATATATATACATACATACATATATATACATACATATATATACATACATATATATATATATATATATATATATATACATACATATATATACATACATATATATATACGTACATACATATACATATATATATATATATATATATATATATATATATATATATATATATATATATATATACTTACATATACATATACATATATAACATATAACATATAACATATAACATATAACATATATATATATATATATATATATATATATATATATATATATATATATATATATATATATATATATATATATATGGTATGTAGCAGGGTCCAAAACACATCAGTAAAAAGGCCATAATTCATTTAGGGGACGTTTTGAACATTTCAATGTTCATTACCAATCTGTAAAAAGATTCTTAAAATTTGTTCAATAATTTAAGAAAAAAAATATTATAAGAATATTAAAACAGTATTGATATTAAAACAGAAAATTATAAAAAAAAACTAAAACAGTTGAACATAAGAGACCCAGTGCTCACCAGACCATCCATAGGAGAAGGTGAAGAACGAATGAGTAAAAATTGTTACCCACCTACGACTTCAGTTATGCTAAGGAAACAGGAGAAGCGGAGGCGTTAGAGTTTAAAGAAAGAACAAGCCCTTTGATGTATAACGACTCAAGGGTAATTAGAAATTCGCTATGTTTTGTCCCACCAATAATTGAAAAATGTTTTTTGTTTACTTGGATTTTGCAAATGGCGGCATGATTCCTTATATTAAAAAATTCAGGGTAACCAAGTCTGTGACCAGTTCTGAAGCTGTATCCCAGTTCTGAAGCTGCATTTCGAAAGGAAAGTAGAAGTCTGCATACTTGGTTCTCTAGGTAGTATGTAGACTTCTACTTTCCTTTCGAAATGCTTTTTCAACGACTCAAGGGCTTAAATTTGATCAGGGACCTAAGTGGTTTGCAACATAAGTTGTCCTTTCTTTTGCATAAAACTTACACTAAGTTGAGAGTGTCTTGGACACCATTTTTCAGGAAGGAGGATTTGAGTATCCTACGAAAACTAGGCAAACGAGGTAGTTTGGTTATTTGTAAATGGACACCATTTTTCAGGAAGGAGGATTTGAGTATCCTACGAAAACTAGGCAAACGAGGTAGTTTGGTTATTTGTAAACCAGATAAGGGTAAAGGTGTTGTACTGCTCAATAAATCAGACTATATTGATAAGGTTAATAACATTCTTGCAGACCAAACTAAATTCAAGTTACAGGGTGAACCAAATTTTTTGGACATTTACAAAAGAGAAGACAAAATTAACAGATTTTTGAGGAAACTAAAAAATGAAGGTATCTTAAAAGAAACAACGTATCAAAAACTTTTTGTGACTGGTTCTTCTTTTAGCATTCTATATGGACTACCAAAGATACATAAGGAAGGAGTTCCTATCGGACCCATTATGGCAGCCTATAACAACCCGTCTTATAAAATATCAAAACACCTTGTCTCTTTACGCAGTAATTTCTCAAGCAACCAGTTCTCATTAAAAAAATGGCTATGAGTTTCAGCAACAAATAGTTTCACAAGATGGTGATCTACATATGACAAGTTTCGATGTAAAATCTCTTTTTACAAATGTTCCACTAAATGAAACCATTAATATAATTTTAGATAGAAATTTTTATGACGATCAAATTATTTTTCATGGTTTTAACAGACATTATTTTAAGACTTTTTTTGAGCTTGCTGTGCAAGACTCCATGTTTGTTTTTAATGGCCAGCTCTATTCGCAGGTCGATGGAGTTGCCATGGGTTCCCCGTTAGGACCTTTGTTTGCTAATATGTTTATGTCCTCTTTTGAAGAATTTTTTTTTAAATAGTTGTCCAGACACTTGTAAGCCAGTGTATTATAGAAGATATGTTGATGACACTTTTGTGTTATTCAAACAACCATGGCATAGCGAAATGTTTTTAAGCCATATTAATAATCAACATCAAAATATGAAGTTCACTATGGAAAAGGAAAACAACAACTCTCTACCTTTTTTAGACCTTAAAGTAAGCAGAGACAATGGTGAATTTATAACATCTGTGTATCGAAAAAAGACATACACTGGACTTGCCAACAATTTTTATAGTTCTTGTTTTTTAAATCGTAATAGTCATGTTAGACTACTTTGATTTAAACTTTGCAAATAACAATCTGCTATTTACAGGTCTTCATTCCGTTAATGACTTTTCCGCTCTTGGTGTCATTATCATTCCTACCCCTTCTCCTCTAACGCCATCTGTTCTTCCTGAGTATATTTACGTATTGCCTTGGTCTAAGAGCTTTTACCAATCCACTTACCAATCCATAAAAGAAACCCTTTCTGGTACAACTCAGGAACATAAATGGTGGGCTACCCTTAAATCTGTACTCTTTGGTGTAGATGCAACAGTTCCTCCTTTACTTAAACCAGATGGCTCAGTCACTCACTGTTCAAAGGAAAAGGCAACCCTTTTGGCTGATGTTTTTGACAGTAAACAGAGTAATGAAAAACTTGAACTTCCTCATTCATGTTTTCCTGAGGCTAAACTAACTAGTTTAGCTTTTCGATCTCGTGAAATTAAAGCTCTGTTGATGGACCTTGATGCTTATGGAGGTGTAGACCCAAATGGTATTTTTCCATGATTTTTTATAAAGACAGCAGATTTCTTAGCTCCAAAGTTATCTGTTATTTTGTGCAAGTTAGCAAGAAGAGGAGCTTTTAGCACTTGTTGGAGGATTTTAATGTTACTTCTCTAAGTAAATGTGTTTGTGGTAGCTCAAGTCCCACTGATTATCGCCCAATTTCCATAACTCCCATATTATCTAAAGTTTTTGAGCGTCTTCTGGCAAAATGTCTTAATAGGTTTGCTGAAGGTAATCATCTATTCCCTAGTTTGCAATTTGGTTTTCATAAAGGTTGAGCATGTGGTGACTTTCTTACAATCTCCAATGCTGTACAGAAATCCTTTGATTGTGGTCAGGAAGTTCATATGATTGGCCCTTATTTTCAAACTCAAACAGTTGGGAGTGGGTTGGTCGTATCTTAGCATTATTATTTATATTTTAAGTAGTAGATTTCAAAGAGTTGTTGTTGATGGGCACCATAGTGAGTATAGGAATGTGATATCCGGTTTTCCACAGGGTAGTGTTCTTGGCCCATTACTTTTCATACTATATACACATGACATGTGGTTTGGCCTAGAAAACAAGCTTGTTGCGTATGCAGATGATGC
>NC_090738.1:362500-372500 GCF_036898095.1 Palaemon carinicauda | reverse complement strand
TATCTTAAGGATGAATTGTTTATGAGAAAGCATAGACCCGCCGATATCCCAGCAATGCTGATATTGTTAGGTATAGATATTGATTCACACACCGTTAAAAAGACAGGGGATTCCTGTAGCGCATGAGACGGGACACATGGGAATAAGGAAGAGGACGGACAAGATTATGAAACACTTTTTCTGGCTTGGAATGTGTAAGGATGTGAGCCAGTTTTTCCGTACATGACACGTTTTTCAGATGGCTGGGAAACCAAACGAGTACATTAAGAAAGTTTCCTCACACCCGATTGAAGTAAAAGAAGAACCCTTCAGCAAAGGACCGATTAAAATGTTGACAGAAAAAAGGAAAGATTGTGAGGAAACGGATGGATAATATGACAAGATTTCGTGGAAAAGGATCGGTGAAATAAGGAAATTTTCCCTAGAAAGCATGAAAATGAGCCAAGGAAAAATGAAGAAAGGGTTTGTTATGAAAAGTAAGAACAGACAGTTTGCGGTAGGACGACAGGTGAAGGTTTACTCACCGATGAGAAGATCCCCTTTCACCAACAGGTTCCAAGAACCATTCTGGATTTTGAAGAAGATCAGTGACCTGACCTACGCTATTGAAATACCAGGAAGAAGAAAAAGTCAAAGGAAGGACATATTAACTTCAAAACCGATACTGCAACCACTGGATTTCAACCGAAAATTCCTTATCCAAGTGGATACGCCAGATAATGAGATTGGAGCTGTCATATTATAAGAAGGGCAAGAGGGATTTATTCACTCTGTTAGTTTTATGTCGTTAAAGCTGAAGAAGTATAAACGAGCCAACTCGACAGTCGAAAAGGTACTACTAACACTAGTCACAGCGATAAGAAAATTTAAAGTTCATGTAAACAGATCACAGAATGAAGAAATTACAGTTTACTCAGATAACAATTCTTTAACTTTTGTTAATAAAATCAAAGGTTAACAAGGTGGTCCCTATGTTTGCAACCATGTAATAATGGAAAGCATATATCAGGTAAAAATAACGGGGTTGCAGATTATTTATCTTAGGCTGAATCGGTGGATTCAGGCCCGGTATAAATGATCGTTTTATGGGTAGCTATCTTACAAAGTTGGTGTAACAAAAGAGTAAACATTTTATTCATGTATTTCATTTTTGTATTTAAGGGAACCGTCTGCTATGTCCTGCATTATTTTTCTAATGATTCAAAATACACAATTTCTATGTGTTTTATACATATATAATACCTTCATCATATACAAGTTTCAAGTTATTGGATCAAAAACTTTTTGATTTATTAGCAAAGATCATGATTTTAAGAATAAAATAGGTACTTTTTTTTCTCCACTAATATGACAACAATTGTATTGAAAATCCTATCATCTAAACTCCTTTATAGATTTAATAATTCTGTGTGGCAGATTCTCGTTATCCATTTTTCTTTATTTTAGTGATTATTATCGTATTTTTCTTTGCCTAGACGTAAATTAATCATGAAAAAAGAGAAAAATTTAAATCAAAGTTCTGTTACACAAGATTATGGGAATTTTACTCTTTTCAATTATATCTTTCCGTCCAGAATTGAACAATAAATAAGTGAGAAAAATGTACCCAAGTGTGAATAAGTATGTTTTTGAGATATGCGCTCTAAAAGAGTTGCTATAAATTTTGGCTTTTTTTTTAAAATCAAGATAACATTATTATGATAACCTTACTTTGTACTTTTATTGTTTATTCCTACATGAAGGCCCCTTAAACGAGGAATTTAAACCATGAGTTTACTAATACATTTGGTGTAAGGGTGTCATGAATTACCAGCAGTCTCTCATTGTTGCCAGAGTTTTGTTGAAATATTCCAGCTTTTTACTATTTTTCATGTTTCCCTCTCTTCTTGCTTCTTTTTTGTTGCTCTCTGCTTACTTTTTGTTCTTTCTATGACCTTAGATAACATTGGCCTTGCTATAAAGTTCACGGGGACGTGAAAACACAATGTCCATACGAATGTAAGTAAACAAACACACTTGCTATGTAACTTCTATAGGTCTTTGGAAACTCTGGGTGTGGCTGGTCTTCTCGTAGATCGTAGTTTGCATTAGCCTACCCTCTATCAAATATTTCCATCTCTGCCAGAACGTACGAGATCTCGAAACATCAGTGAAAAAAGCTATATACTTTATATGCAAAAATAAATACACAAAGATGATTCTGTCAATCTCAGTCATGCAGACAACACAGTAAGGATGTCATCATCATTTAAAGACTGCTTTACCTTCATTACTTGTAAAAATAATTGGCTGAAACTTCTGGAGGGCATTTACAGTACGTCTCTGCATACATATAAACCATAAAACGATTTTCAATTTTTTTTAAATTGTTATGTTTCTTTAAGAGATGTATAGCCAGCTCGTACGGTAAGTTCCACTCGTATAGGTTTAAGCAATGTATGTAAATTACATAAGACTGTTGCCATTCATTTAATTGTACTTTCATTTAGTTCAGAATATTTAAATTTACCTTATTTTTAAGAATTAACTTTTATTTCACGTAGTTTGGTACAAAGTCTTATGTAACTCATTTAGGTGAGCTGTATGACACATGAGGTATGAGCATGAGAGAGATAGTGGCATTTTTAAGTTTCCATGTGGTTGGAAAGTGCATGAAAATTCTCAAAAAAAAATTACTCTTTTTTTATTGTCACGGGAGGTAGGTGGATGGAATTAGCTGAGAATTAGCTCGGAAGCATGGTTAGTACCCTTTCTTCAAATTACTATGCTGGAAACCTTACGCCACTAGACCATGGCCCCTAAGCTTTCAGTAGGCCAAACTGGAAGGTTATAGAATAATTAGGTTAGTATATATAGCTCCCAGGAATGTATCAGCAGAAGAGACCCAGCCTATCCCTTTAAAGGAGCCAACATCCACCAGCCCTCTCTCCTCTCTTGTGTCCTTTCAAACACGAAAAGAGATTTCTTTTCAACATATATTGTGTATAGTGTTGTTCAAACGTTGGTGAAATTATTGGATGTTAATTTAACGGATTTTGAGCGAGGCGAATAATCTATTTTTGGGTGAGATGGCCATGTCTTCCTGATGGAAGTTCCTATAGGGTAGCTTCCTTGGGTATATTACAACTACGGCGATATTCCCAGAGAATTTACCTTAAGGTACCCAGAATTCTAACTCCTGGAGCGAATATCCCTAATAAAAGAACCAGGGATATCGCGAAATATCAGAGGACGTATTCTTGACACGCCACATGGCAATCTGCACCCCAAACAGAGATAACACTTCGAAGGGGTCAATTGGCAAGAAAACGAAAACGAGAAAGAAAAAGGAGAGCCGCTCGCAAGGCTCTCTCTTTTCCCGTTTCGTAAGCGTGCATTGCGCCGCTCCCGGCGCCATCTGTATTCCTTGTAGCGATACACGAGGTGCTACAGATACTGTATGTAGGGAGGGGACCTACAGCCCTTTCATAGAAAGGGAAGGGCGGGTCCATCAGGATGACATGGCCATCTCACCCAAAAATAGATTTTTTGCTTCTCTCAAAATCCGTTTTTTGGGCTCAAGCCATGTCGTCCTGATGGAAGTATACCAGAGCATTACTGTATCTGTGGATTCTCAAAACGTGCCGTACTCCCCGGAGGTATTTCCCCGGTCGACTAGACCTAGAGACCTAAGATGTTTCCGTTATACATCTTATCAACTAACCATAAACCATGTTAGTGCTTCCTGCCCCCTATAGGGAAGAGTCCTACTAGACTCTGGAAAAGTATCGAAGAGTACATATACCTATGTATGAATAACAGGCAAGCCAATATAGTGGTCTCACCCTATATTATGTAAAGCATAGTTTGTAAAGAACCACTGCGTCAATATGAAATATCGACCTGTTCTCCGTTCAATACTGTATTGGACAAAGGTTTATATCCGAGTAGGAGGAAACTTGCATATCCGCCACCGTCCCCTTAGGGGATGGAGTCCTTCCGCTAAGGGAAAGCATAAACCAATGCAAAATTAGCTTGCATAAAGGAACAATCTATTAGAATTATCCCAGATAAATATACATAGAAAGAATGCTCAATTATTATCAATAAATTGACACAGGTGAAGGAGACGCAAGGTTCACAAGAACAAGTTTATTGACAGACAATAAATAAACAGGTTAACAACAATTATATATATATATATATATATATATATATATATATATATATATATATATATATATATATATATAAGAGGAGGATAACCAAAAATTTAAGCATAAGCATGATAGTAAACAGAAACTTGTTTATCTGAAAGAGAAACATTAGCGCCACTTTTAACATACCGAGGTATCAAAGTTGTAAAAGTCTGTATTACTAATCAGTCACATTAGCATTAGAAACGCTCGGCACACATGTCTGCACTTATGCTAGGTTCACCTTTGAAAGTGGAACAGTCAACGTGGGTAACCCGGTGACCTCACACTTAGTTTGTAGCACAGTATGTAACTACACACTCACCCTGGAATTAATCGTCCCAATTAAATCCACTGTTCCTCGCAGAGTTAAACAGCAGGGTTAACGACGCAACCCACTGCTACCACAAACCTCTTTAGTTGCTCCACTTGCTTCGCATAGTGACGAAAGAACACTCTGGAAGACTACCAGCCAGTGTATGAACGAAGCTGTTCAAAATCCATACAATTAAAGAAATTTAAGGATGAGGCAACTTTCCTCGGATCGTGACCTGCGGGTGTACTGTCAGGATCCGCTCTGCGAATAAAATATGTGATTTTCGCCCTGAGTTGTTTCAGTGATAAATTTGAGCCTGATGTTTCTCCCCTAAATAGTTGACCACCCTTGAAGTCTGAAGTCCTACGAAGATAGACCTTTAGGCATTCTACTGGGCATAGAGATGCATCTTCTTTCAGAGGGCAGATTCTCCAGGGACCCCACCTGTTGGTGGGTAACTCGTTCTTGGCGAGAAACGTGGGATCCGGAAACAGGTTCAGCTCTCCCCCATCCAAGAACTGAACACGACCTTCCTCTCTCGAGAGGGCTACAATCTCACTAACCCTGGCCCCGGACGCGAGTGCAAATAGGAAAATAACTTTTTGGGTCAAATCCTTTAATGCACACTCCTCATTGTTCAACAGTGAAGCGAAATGAAGAACTTTATCTAAAGACCATGAAATGGGCTTTGGAGGTTCTGAAGGTTTGAGCCTAGCGCAGGCTTTCGGAACTTTATTAAAGATCTCGTTAGCGAGGTCGACCTGGAAGGCATATAGAATGGGTCTTGTCAAAGCAGACTTACACGTTGCAATTGTGTTAGTTGCCAACCCTTGACCATGGAGGTGGATGAAGAAAGATAAGCAGAAGTCCGTCGAGATCTCCTGCGGATTCTTCGCCTTGACAAGGGCCACCCATTTTCTCCAAGATGACTCATATTGCCTTCTAGTAGATTTGCACTTATATTCCTCTAGGAAGTCTATGCTGTCTTTCGAAATCCCGAAACGCTTTCTCACCGCTAGGGAGAGAAAATCATGAGCTGCAGGGTCCGGGTTTTCTGTAATGAAGCGCAGACAGTTGACTTCTGGACTCGCTGGGTCAAAACTGGATCTGGTAGCGGTAGAAACTTCAGCCGTAGTTCCAATGCCAGAGGGAACCACACGCTGTTCGGCCACTTGTGGGCCACTATTGCCGCTACTCCCTTGAAGGATCTCAGTTTGTTGAGGACCCTCAACAGAAGGTTGTGAGGAGGGAACAGATAAATCCTGGACCATCTGTTCCAGTCGAGGGACATCGCGTCCACTGCTTCCGCCAAGGGGTCCTCGTACGAGGACACGTACAGGGGTAACTTCTTGTTGTCTTTCGTCGCAAAGAGGTCTATCTGCAGTTCTGGGACTTGACTCAAGATGAAGGAGAACGATCCTGCGTCTAGGGACCATTCCGACTCTATCGGTGTGAACCTAGATAGAGCGTCCGCTGTAACATTGCGGACTCCTTGAAGGTGAACTGCCGACAGGTACCACTTCTTCTTTTCCGCCAGTCGAAAGATGGCCAACATCACCTGGTTGAGAGGTGGAGACCTTGATCCTTGTCGATTCAAGCATCTCACAATCACCTCGCTGTCCAGCACCAACCTTACGTGGATCGAGCGACGCGGGGAGACTTTCTTCAAGGTAAGGAGCACTGCCATAGCTTCCAGAAAGTTTATGTGAAATGTCTTGAATAGATTGGACCAAGTCCCTTGGGCCTTCTTCCGATGAGAATGACCTCCCCACCCCTCCTTCGAGGCGTCTGTGTGAATAGTCAACGAGGGGGGAGGTGGCTGAAGAAGTACCGACTTCTTTAGTTGTCTGGCTTGGGACCAAGGCCTGAGAAGAGTACGTAGACGAAGCGGAACTGGTCTTCTCAGATCTCTTCGCGCGTTTGATGCATAACTTCTCCAAACTCCGGTTGCATCCTTTAGCTGTGCTCTTAGCACCGGGTGTGTTACCGAAGCAAACTGGAGAGAACCCAGCACTCTCTCCTGTTCGCGTCTTGATATCTTTTCGGAATCCAGAACTCTCTTGACAGAACCAGCTATCTCCTTCCTCTTCTTCGCCGGGATGGAGAATTGGTGTGACATTAGGTCCCAGTGGATTCCCAACCACTGAAACTTCTGAGATGGAGAAAATCGAGACTTTTTTCTGTTGATCTTGAAGCCTAGATACTCTAGGAACTGGATCACCTGCAGGGAAGCTTGCAAGCATTCTGTCCTGGATGCTGCCCACACCAGCCAGTCGTCCAGGTAGGCTACCACCTGAATTCCCTTTAGGCGTAATTGTTTGAGAGCTACGCTCGCAAGCTTCGTGAAGATACTTGGGGCTATATTTAGCCCGAATGGCATGGCTCTGAAGGCGCATAGTCTTCGTTATAGCTTGAACCCTAGGTAGGGGGAGAGTCGGCGATTGATTGGAACGTGCCAATAGGCGTCTGACAAATCTATGGAGACAGTAAATGCCCTCTTGGGCAGTAAGGTCCTGATGTGTTGCAGTGTTAGCATCTTGAACTTGCAGTTCACTATGAACTTGTTGAGTGGCGACAAGTCCAGAATGACTCTGAGCTTTTCCGAGTCCTTCTTGGGAACACAAAACAGCCTCCCTTGGAATTTGATGGACTTTACCCTTCGGATCACTTTTTTCTCCAACAGTTCTTGGATGTACTCCTCCAGAACGGGGGTGGAGTGTTGGAAAAACCAAGGGCACGAGGGTGGAGTGCTGTATCAGCTCCAGCCCAGTCCATTCTTGAGTAGGCTGTGGGCCCAGGGATCGAAGGTCCACCGATCCCGCAAATTCTGAAGTCTCCCTCCTACCGGTATCATCTCACTTCAACTGCTGTCTTGAGGTCTTGCCTCCCTGACCGCGACCACCCCTGAATCCCCTTCCCCTTGAGGGGCGCCTAGACGAGCCTCTGGCTGCTCCTCTAGGCTTTGCTCGAAAGGAAGTTGACTGCCCTTCGAACGTTGGGTTGAATGCCGGGGACTGTGTCGACACGGCTTGGGGTACCCACTGGAATGTGGTCGGGGTTTGTGCCACCATCTGGGGCACTGAAGGCATAGGCAATTGCTGCTGCTGTTGCTGTCTAAATGGCTTGGCTGGCCGAGAGGGTAGCCTAGTCCTCTTAGTCTTCCTCTTTGGTTGGGGACCCTCATCCGGGGAAGACTTTCTCTTGATAGACAGGCCCCACTTCTGGAGAAGGTTTCTATTCTCCGTGGCGGCCTTAACAACAACCCCCTTGACCGATTCGCTAGGGAAAAGGTCTTTGCCCCAAATGTTGTAGGAGATTAGTTTCCTTGGCTCGTGCCTCACTGCAGCCGAGGCGAACACAAACTCCCTACAAGCTCTCCTCGCCCTGACGAAGCTGTAAAGATCTTTCGTCACTGTGGCCAGATGAGTCTTGGCTACTACCATGAACATCTCATGGACCTTGGGGTCACTTGCCATCGTCTCAAGAGTGGTCTGAAGAGACATTGAGGCAGCCAGTCTTTCTTTCGTCTCGAGCTCCCTCCGCAAAAGAAAGTCAGACAGCTTAGGGAGGTTCTCACCGAACTGACGTCCGGCAATATCAGCCTCCAACTTCCCGACTGAGAAGGTAAGATGGACGTCCTTCCAGTCCTTGTGGTCCATAGGTAGGGCCAGCGACAAGGGTTTACACTCCTCCAAGGAGGGGCATGGCTTGCCAGCCTCGACTGCTTTTAACACAGCCGCAAACCCTTTCTGCAAAAAGGGGAAGGCTCTAGCAGGAGAGGACACAAAGGAAGGGTGCTTCTTACTCAATGCAGCCACCTTTGAGTTCGTGAAGCCCCTCTCTTTCATCAAGGATGAAAGCAAAGCTTGAGCCTTAGCATGGTCCATCACTATGACCTCCTTCGGCTCTGTCTCCTCCTTTGAAGCTGGTTCCTTCCTCAAATGGACATAACAGTCCGGATACGACCCTTTGCTGGGCCAGAATTCCACCTCCTCTAGGGGAACTGAGCCCAACTTATCCGACATGACGATCTTTCCGATCGTCATCGGCATTAGCTCAGCATATCTCCACGGGTTAGCATCTGAGCACAAGGGAAGGTCTTTCACGTTGAGCCTCTTCTGGGGCCCACGTGATGCTGCAAGCTTCTGCATCTGCAGTTCCATTGCAGCCGCCTTCTCATTATTCTCCTTCTGCATCTGTTGGATCATTCCAACGATGGAGGAGAGGGCATGTCCCAGCTCTACTGGGAGAGCGGACGATGTTGAGGGAATAGGTTCAGGGACCTGAACCGGAGCAGCCGACACCTCGTCGACCTCTTCCTCTTCAATAACTGGAGCCTGATCTTCATCCTGGGCTTCTGCCAGGAGGTCCTCCTCCAGACGCTCGGACACGTCCGACATCCTGTCGTCCAACTGGATGTCCTGCAAGGCGACCGCGACTTCAGCATCCACTGGGATCTGAACTAGGGGGATCTTCTCTTGAGGCTGGGGAATCACTGCATCAGCTGATGCCCTGGGGAAAAGGTAAGCCCTCATCTTCTCACTTGGAAGATAAGGTCCAGAGGTGTTCTTCTGGAAACCCCTTACCCAGGTACGAAGCTTCTCCCTTGCTATATCCCTTGACTCCGCCGTCCTAGGGGAATCAAAAGCCTCAGCAACCAGGTTAGTGCACACGGTACATAGCTGAGGGTCCCAATACCGGAGATCACCCTTGGAGACAGCGCATGCTGCGTGTCTCCTACATAACTCATGTCCGCAGAAGTTCTTGCTGCGGACGTTGCAGAAAACACTTCCGCACTTCAGATGGTCCTCCTGTAAAGAGAAGAAATTTCCATGAGTATCAAGTGAACTACGTATCACTGGATATGCACAGTTTAGCATACCAAAACAGAAAGGAAAGACACACACTTGTGTTTCCCGCACAGTCAATTGTTGCAACCTTCCAGATAATAATATCGTATAGTTAATCTGTCCTAGAGCAACCAATGAAAAATTTCCAAAGGAAACAGGTGTAGCTCACACCTAAGGGATGATTTTAAAATACCGGATAGTAGACAAGAAAGAACTCACTTTCTTTATCTGTAAGGCAACACCAAAGGGCTGTGCAAGACAACACAAAAATGTTAGAAAACACAGTGTTGTAACAATACTATACTATAGTTTTCTCCCTACAGTATATACTATACTGAAGAATACTGGTACAGTATAGAAGGTAATGTGCCGGCCGGCAAGTCCATAACTAGCTCTAAAGTATACTACTTAAGAGCTATAAGGCGGCAGAACGTTGGTTCAAATGCATGTGCCGGCAACAGCCAGTGCCGGCCGGCAGTCATACACAAGGTAGCACCCGGCTGCCGGCCACCACTCATAGCGACCGGCAGACAATGGCGTGATAATAGCCGGCTGGCAAAGGTATACAACCGATGCCGGCCGGCAGCAAAAGAACCAGAGAACTCCGACTGCTCGGCTGCCGGCTACTCAGGCCGGCAGCCGGCTAGGGTACAACACTA
>NC_090738.1:295000-350000 GCF_036898095.1 Palaemon carinicauda | reverse complement strand
AGCCTAGCTGCTGGACGATTGTGTCTACTAGTTTCGTGAATACCTTTGGGGTTAAGTTTAGCCCAAAGGGCATCGCTCTGAAGACAAATTTTGTCTCCTGTAGTTTGAATCCTAGGTAGCAGGAGAGGGGGCGACTGACTGGAAGGTGCCAGTAAGCATCTGCCAGGTTTATTGAGACTGTGTACGCCCCTTTGGGTAGAAGGGTCCTTATATGTAGCAAGGTAAGCATTCGGAACTTGTTTTTCTCGATGAACTTGTTGAGTGGAGACAAGTCTAGAATGACTCTGAGTTTGTCTTAGTCTTTCTTGGGAACGCAAAACAGCCTTCCATGGAATTTGATGGATTTCACTTTCTTTATTACCTTCTTCTACCAACTGTTGAGGGACCACCTGGAAGGTGGTTTGCGGCTGGGCTACCATTTGAGGCACCATGGCCATGGTCACGGCCGGAAGTTATGCAGGTCTACGTTGTAGTGGTTTGCTGACTGTGGCCAGAGGTAGCACCCGAACTGCCTAGTGTCTGAATGCCGACCATAACCCAACGTTCACTACACAACAAATATTCAACGGTGGAATACGCAAAAATCTAGGAAACAGGTCAAGAGAACGGATCACTGGGCACCACCCCTTGATTTATACTGGGCAACGGGACCCAGCTAGAACCTGACTTCCCCCTTTGCATCTCATGCCTTTAGTTTGCTGACTATAAGAAAAAATATAAGAACATTAGGTGAAAGGGAATATTATAATTTTTTATACTGACAACCGGACACAGCGTCGGAGGAAAAATTATGATAAATGGCTTATTAGCAAGATTAAAAAACTAAGTAAAAAACAGTGGCTGAGAAGGGGAGCAAATTGGTGTAAAGAACTGGAATGAAATGCTGTATTTATAAAAACAAGCAAAAAAAATATTTATTTGTAAATGAAACAAAAAACCTGTTAGGAATACATTAACATTGTTTTGTTAATTAAAATAATCAATTAAAGGCAAAATTAGCATCCCTTTATACTCTAGCCTCAAGATAAGATAAACAAATTTTGAATGATAAAGAAAAAAAAAATTCACATGCTGGATATTCACAAATTTTCCTTAATCAATATCAAATCAACATGTTTTAGTACATGATAATCACAAACGTGTGTATTGCCTGGATGGTCCAACTATCTTAACAAAAAAGCACTACTCCTACACTAAGCTTAAAGGAGAACCCCGCAACACTATGGTTTTATGATATCTGTAATGACCAGTAATAAACTTGAACACTCACTATCTAATGAACCATCTATAAAGAACATATAACTGTGAAAAATACTGTACTTCAATAATTTTCCTTCAAAACAACACTGTCTGCATCAATATTCTGTCCACCACTAAGCTGCAAAGTTACTTAAAAATTCTTAACCGTGGAACAGTATGGCCGCACACGACGCTGTGCAGGACTCTATGGCCCACAACAGCAATGTCCAGGAAATCTCCAATTGCAGACTATTATGTATTATTGTGATAATGTACTGTATTACCTCAAATATTGCGTGTATTGAGCGTAACATTGCATCATATTGCATAGATAAAATCTGTTATGCTTTGTACATAACTGAAATGATGTATTTTGATATTAGGGTTCAAGCATTTATTAGTTACCTCAAAGATAGGATGTGACTCTTTTTAATTTTGTATTGCAGTAGGATTCAAGTCTTTTGAGAGCGATGCTCTTAAGTTCCGTATGATTCTTTTGGTTTTTGAGATTTGTATATGAGATGCTCGGCGTTCAGTTGGGAGTTGGTTGTTAGAAGCCCAGAGTCACAGAGCAATGTAATCACAAGTCCATTAAATGTATTTTAAGAATACCAACGTATCATTAAACCCCACCGAGAAAAATTGGTGACATCAGAAGGGACAAACAACATCACTAATTCACGAATAATTACTAATAATTATTCTCTCATTTTCAGGTGAGTAATATGCTGAAATCACCAGACGATTTACAAACTACTTAATATTGTTGACGACTGGAGGACGAAGACACGCAGAGATCATAGAAAGGCAGAAGAAAAATTTATTGCAAGAGAAGCAGAAGAAAAAGCCTAATGAGGACCCCCCTGGCAGCCGGAAGAATTTCATCAAACACAAGCAAACAAAACAAAAAACAAAGTGAATTTTAAAGTTAGGTAGGATACAAAAAAGGTAGGAAGTTACAAGGTGACTTTAGAACAGTAGCCTAACCCAAGCAAGGTAAGCACTCAAAATGCCTTTTGACATTGAACATCCTGAATGATTTAGCATCACAGCTGAACCCAATTCTGTTGCAACACGATAGCACTAGTAGTGTGAGGAATTTAAGATTTATTTAGAAGCATTAGGGAGTATATTTTGCTCCTCAGGTCAATAAATTTTTTTAAAGGTATCAATTTACAGCATAGGCATATCAGAAAGAAGATTAAAGTTTAGATGCATGTGTGACCATACTAAAGAATTTAGCTGTTTCATGTGAATTTCTAGAGTTAGAAAATGTTATCATAGATCAAGTTATTGCACATTGCACTTCACAAGAGCTAAGAAAGAAATTATTGCAAGACAAAGATTTAACATTAGAAAAGGTATTGATAACAGGCAGAGCTTTAGAAACATCAAATAGGCAAAGTAACATAATAGGTAGTTCTACAAGCAATAGAATGGAAAATTCTAAAATTAGTACAATAAGTTCCAAGTGGAAAAAAAAAATAAGAATCAGAGAAGGAGTATGTCAAAGCCTAGTCATAGAAAAGTGCCTAACACTAATGTTCATAAATATCAGAATCAGGCCTATACACAGAAACAACAGAAAAAACCCAAGTGTTATAGGTGTGGTAAAACTGATCATCTTGCATACGAATCAAAGAAATGCCCTGCTACTGGAGAAACATGCCAAAATTGCAGAAAGGTGGGTAATTTTGCAACTGCTTGTAGATTCCCTAAACAGTACACAAAGAAAATAAATGCCACAGTTGATACTATTGGTCAAGAGAATAATGCAGAAAATGTTCATGATAATCAGGATAAGTCAGAAACTGATTTTGCGTTTCGCATAAATTCTGTCAATAAAAAGGCAAAGAAACATATCATGGTAGAAGTAATCATGAATGGTAAACCAATTTTGATGCAAGTTGACACAACATCCGATGTATCAATTATGTCTGAGAAAACGGCTAAAAGCATTCCTAATTTGTTATTAGAAGGTACAGATAGGAGGTTATAAGGGTTTTGATATTCAGGTAATAGGTGCTTCGAACGTAGATGTACACTACAAATGTGCTTTTCCAAGCACATTTTGCAATATTTTTTTTTTTTAGATTGCTCTAACAGCCTTAATTTTAGTCATAGAGAGGTCAAGTTGGTCTCATTCTTTTGAAAAAATGCCTGAAGTTTCTCATAAAGTTATCAAAAATATGCAAACAATGTAAATAGTAGATTTTTGCAAGGACGTACCGGTACGTCCATAGGAGTAAAAGGGTTAACAGTAATAAAAGGTAAAAATTTCTTTCAACTTACTGATAGCTAATCAGTTACCAATTTACCCCACATTATTAAAACCTTGAGAAGGGTCAGTGTTAAGTTACACTTATCTACCCCTAGGGGTTAGGGCCCTTCCCTTGGGTTTCCTGAATAGGAAGACTCTAAGGCTTTAATTTTGGGGGAGGTCACAGCAATTGGCTGGACAGGAAACACAAGTATGTGTCTTTCCTATTTCCTTTCTAGCTTGACTATCCTAAGCTATAATGATTAAAATACTATTAGTAATATTTTACATAATTGTTTATCAGGTAAGAAAAACTACCGCATACTCATTTAAATTTCCTCTCTTTACAGGAAGACCATTTGAAGTGCAAAGTCATCTTCTGCAACATCAGGAGTAAGGACTTCTGCAGCCATATAGAGTGCAGAGCTCATGCCTCCTGCACCGCTTCTAAGGAAGCTCTTCGGTACTGGGACCCCCAAGGTTGCAACATATGCAAGGCCTTAGTTACCGAAGCTTTTGATGACCCCAAGTCAGCGGAGTCAAGGGATGCAGCACGAGAAAAGCTGCGTAGATGGGTATGCGGGTTTCAGAAAAACTCAACGGGACTGTACCTTCCTAACGAACGGATGCGCAACTTGCTGTTCCCTAAAGCGGGTATGGAAGCTGTCATACCCAACCATGACCCGAGATTCCATGCATTCAGATTGCCCTAGAAGCGGAAGTCATCGACGCATTACAAGGCATGGACATCCATCAAGAGGAGAGGATGTCTGAAGTGTCCTCGGACACTGAGAAGGATCTTCTGAGGGAAGGTCACGAGGAGGTGTCTACATTGACTCCTGAAGAAGATGATGAAGTCGATTCAGAGTCCCTTCCGTCGGTACCGGCTCTGGAGCCGTTAACTCCAACATCTTCCGCCCCTCCATCAGATGACATGAGACAGGCACTGGCCAATCTTATGGTGCTGATGGAGAGCATTCGCAAACAAGGCGAAGAAAGGGAGGTGAAACTTGAAAGGCGAATTGCTCACCTCTTTCGCCTCCCGTGGGTCTCACAAGAGACTCAAGGTTAAAGACCTCCCACCCTGCTCTGAAACTAATCCCTGGAGGTATGCAGAGTATATGCCAATCACTAACGGCAAACTCTTTATCTCAGAGAAGTTGGGAGCCGTCCCTTTCAAAGATGTTCAGTTCTGGCCAAGCTTCAACGCTTACCCAGACTGCTTCATTCGTCTGAAGCTGAAACCAGCATTGAAGGAAGAGACGGAACCCAAGGAGGTCATAGTATTTGACCATGACAAGGCACAGGCTCTTTTGTCAAGTAGCCTGAAGCAGATAGGCTACACTAATTCTAAAGTGTCAGCCCTCAGCAAGAAACATCCTACCTTTCTTGCTCCAGCTTCAATAGCCTTCCCATCTACATCAAAGGCTCTTAAAGCTGCTATTAAGGCAATAGAGGCAGGCAAACCTTGTCCTACACTCGACGAGTGTAGACCTTTGTCATTAGCCCTGCCCATGGAAGATAAGGATTGGAAAGAAGTCCACCTTACCTTCTCAGTTGGGAAGTTGGAGGTAGATATCGCTGGACGTCAGTTCAACGAAAATTTCCCAAAGTTGTCTGACTTTCTCTTGCATAGGGAGCAAGAAACGAAGGAAAGACTAGCGGCATCTCTATCTCTACAGAACTGTTTAGAAATGACTGCAGGCCTAAATAGTACCCCGGATATGAACATGGTCATGGCCAAGATGCACATGGCTACCTTGTTAAAGGACCTGTATGGCTTAAACAAAGCCAGAAGGGCATGTAGAGAGTTCGTGTTTGCTTCAGCAGGGATGAAGCACGAACCCAGGAAGCTGATAGCTTCCAATATCTGGGGTAAGGACCTCTTCCCAAGTAAAGCGGTCAAGGAGGTAGTTGACAAGGCCGCCACGGAGAATAGAAACCTTCTCCAGAAGTGGGGCATGTCAGCTAAGAGAAAGTCTTCTCCAGATGAGGGTCCCCAGCCTAAAAAGAAGATTAAGAGACCTAGATTACCCTCTCGGCCTGCCAAACAACAACATTCCACAGTTACCATGACCGTGGTGCCCCAAATGGTTGCTCAACCTCCAACCACTTACCAGATGGTACCTCAACAGCTGGTTGCCCAGTCACCTGCATTTATTACTACGTTTGAGAGGCAAACCACTACCTTTCGTCCCAAAGGTATAGGCTCTAAATGGGGCTCCTCAAAATACCACCCACGAGGTAAGGGTGGTAAGGGAGGACACGGTCAGGGAGGTAAATCCTCTGGAAAGCAGAAGCAATGAGATGCTTCAGGTAGGAGGGAGGCTCCAACAATTTCAGGATCATTGGACCTTCGATCCGTGGGCCCACAGCCTAATCAAGAACGGACTTGGATGGAGCTGGAGCAAGGCTCCACCATCATTTCCTCAGTTCTTCCAACACTCCAACCCCGTACTGGAAGAATATATCCTAGAACTACTGAGCAAGCGGGTAATAAGGAGGGCAAAGTCCCTCAAATTCCAGGGAAGGCTGTTTCGTGTTCCCAAGAAGGACTCAGACAAACTCAGAGTCATTCTGGACTTGTCGTCACTCAACAAGTTCATCGAGAACAAGTTCTGGATGTTAACCCTTCAACACATAAGGACCCTGTTACCAAAGGGCGTACACGGTCTCGATAGACCTGGCAGATGCGTATTGGCATATTCCAGTCAGCCGCCCCCTCTCGTCCTACCTAGGATTCAGGCTACAGAATAGGAAGTACGTCTTCAGAGCCATCCCCTTCAGGCTAAACATAGCCCCAAGGATCTTCACAAAGCTTGCAGATGCAGTCGTTCAACAACTACGCCTAGAAGGTGTCCAGGACCGTGCCCTTACAACCACCTCCACCATCAGTCACCATCCACACGGATACCTCGACGGAAGGATGGGGAGGTCACTCCCATCAACGGAAAGTCCAAGGGACCTGGTCTTCTCTATTCAAGACCTTCCACATCAACATTTTGGAGGCCATGGCAGTCCTTTTGATGTTGAAGAAACTCTCCCCTCGCAGATCAGCCCACATCAGGCTGATCCTGGACAGCGAAGTAATAATGAGATGTCTGAATCGTCAAGGCTCGAGATTGCCCCAAATCAACTAAGTGATATTGGCCATCTTCCGGTTGGCGGAAAAGAAGAGAGGGCATTTGTCAGCAGTTCACCTTCAAGGGTTCCGCAATGTGACAGCAGACGCTCTATCCAGGTTCACGCCGATAGAGTCAGAATGGTCCCTAGACGCAGACTTATTCTCCTTCATCTTGCATCAAGTCCCGGAACTGCAGATCGACCTCTTCACGACGAGCGACAACAAGAAACTACCTCGTTATGTAGCCCCATACGAGGACCCTCTAGCGGAGGCGACGGATGCCATGTCCCTCGACTGGAACAGATGGAACTGGATTTACCTGTTCCCTCCGACCAATCTCCCAATGAAGGTCCTTAACAAGCTGAGATCCTTTCGGGGAACGGCAGCTCTAGTGGCTCCCAAGTGGCCAAAGAGCAACTGGTTCCCTCTGGTATTGGAATGGAAGCTGAGGCTGGTCCCTCTTCCGGACCCAGCAGGTCCAGAAGTCGACTGTCTTCGCTTCATCACAGAGAACCCAAAACCTTCATATCATGATTTTCTCTCCCTTGCGCTAAAGAAAAGATTTAGGATCTCAAAAGGCAGTATAGACTTCTTAGAAGAATACAAGTCTAAGCCAACTAGGAGACAATATAAATCGTCTTGGAAAAAGTGGGTTGCTTTCATCAAAGTAAAAGGACCAAAAGAAATCTCAATGGACTTCTGTCTGTCCTTCTTTATCCACCTTCATAGACAAGGTCTGGCAGCCCTCACAATAACTACGTGTAAGTCTGCTCTGACTAGACCTCTGCTATATGCCTTCCAAGTAGACCTGTCGAATGAAATCTTTAACAAGATCCCTAAGGCATGCGCTAGACTCAAGCCTGCAGCCCCTCCGAAGCCTATTTCATGGTCCTTGGACAAGGTCATTCACTATGCTTCAACAGTGAACAATGAAATTTGCTCTTTGAAGGACTTGACTCAAAAAGTCATTTTCCTGTTCGCTATAGCCTCGGGGGCTAGAGTTAGTGAAATAGTGGCCCTATCCAGAGATGAGGGCCATATTCAAACTTTCATCGTTTGCCAGCGGAGAGGCGTTTGCTTGGTTTCAGTGCGCAGAAGTCCAGTTTCGTATCAGGGGCGTGACTCGCTCAACCACCAAAGCGGATTATGTTCTCGCGGCGATACCCGAGGACACCTTCCCAGAAATATCCGACTGGCTTTGTGAACAAGGAGACACCCCAATAGCGTATGACGCCCTCAAAACATACCTTCTGCAGCAGTACTCGCCGTCGCCAGCCGCCCGTATAGCAAAGCTTTTTCAGCTCTCGCAACAACCGTTGGGGGACCAAAGGGCTTCGCTTGCCCTCAGGGAAATGACCAGTATCGCTCGCCTTCAACCTGCCGCAGACGGCTCTCCTCGTGAAGTGAACCTACTTCGTGCCCTTTGGATACGCAGTTTACCCGAACCTGTACGCGCTGCCATACCCGATGTCGATAGTTTACCCATAAAGGACTTGATGACCAAAGCCGACGCCCTTATGGACAGCCACTTCAAGACCTCCATCAACGCCTCCACCCCTGACGACGAGGATGCCTATTCAACGTCAACCGAAGCTGACATGAATGCTGTAGGACATACACGCCTACCCCGTGACGTGCCGAAGCGGCGACAAAGCCGCCCACCACCCACCAATCGCTCGCGCCCCAACAAACGACTTCTACAGCCACTTACTACCTCCCATCCACCGCAGTTTTGCTACTACCACTTCAGATTCGGGGCAACCGCGAAGAAATGTGCCAAGGATTGTCAGTGGCCAAAAAACGTGTAAGTAGGCCATCGCTCATGGCGGTGGCCTCCCGTGTTTCTAATCTTTTCTTTTTACAGGATGCAGGAACGGGCGTGCGATTTTTGGTAGACATGGGTGCTTGTCGTTCTCTTTTGCCAAGGAAACTCTTCAAGGCATGACGTAGTCTGTCTACATCTGCCGACGTCCGCTTGGTAGCTGCCAACGGATATGCGATACCCACCTACGGTTACGAGAACCTCTCATTATCGTTCGGAAACGGTAAATTCAATTGGAAGTTTCTCGTTGCTGATGTCACAATGCCAATCCTTGGTGCGGATTTCCTCTCTCATTTCCACCTTCTGGTCGATGTCGCCCACCGACGATTGGTCAACGCAGACTCGTACTTGTTGACACCTCTTCAACCCACCCCCTCTAACTTCGCTCTCCACATCAGCGCACCCACGGATGACTACGCCCACCTCCTCACGTCGTACCCGGAAGTTTTCCGTCCAGAACTTCGCCAAACGCCCACAGTTCCTGCCAAGCACGGTATTTATCACCATATCAAGACGACGGGACCCCCAGTCTTCGCAAAATCAGACGTCTGGCACCGGAACGATTGGCAGCCGCCAAACAGACGTTTGCCGAAATGGAGGAAATGGGCCTTTGCCAAAAGGCCTCCAGCCCATGGTCGTCACCCTTACACATTGTTCTAAAGAAAGACGGCTCCCTCCGTCCGTGCGGGGATTACAGGCGCCTGAACATGAAACAGAACCGGATCACTACCCCCTCCCAAACATTGCCGACGTGACCTCCTACCTGCACAAAGCGAAGGTTTTCTCTACGCTCGACCTCCTGAAGGGGTATTATCAGGTGCCTATGAACCCAGAAGACATCCCCAAGACCGCCATCACCACTCCGTTTGGTACATACACCTTCAATTACTCCTGTTTTGGCCTTCGTAATGCTGGGGCAACGTTTTAACGTCTCATGGATGGCATCTTAGGGGACCTCCCTTTCTGTGTATGTTATGTGGACGACATACTTGTGTTCTCCTCTTCAAAAGAGGAACACCTCCGTCACCTGCGCATCGTGCTCGACCGCCTGCAACAAAACGGACTTGTAGTCCGGTACGACAAGTGTACCTTTGGCGCCAACGAAGTGTCGTTCTTAGGGCACCGTATCACTCCTGAAGGAGTCCATCCCCTCCCTGAGAAGGTAGCAGCCGTTCAGAACTTCCCCGCGCCCTCGACCGTCAAAGCTCTGCAGGAATTCTTGGGCATGATCAACTATTATCACCGTTTTCTGCCAGCCATTGCCGCCACTCTTACTCCCCTCTACGCCTCCCTCAAGGGCAAGCCAAAGGACCTGAAGTGGGGTGCCCTTCAAGAAGCAGCCTTCTGCAATGCAAAGAAGGCCCTATCAACTGCTGCGGCTCTCGCTTTTCCTATCCCACACGCCCCACTCCTTCTCTCCACCGATGCCAGCGACGTCGCTATTGGTGCAGTACTCTAGCAGGTGGTCAAAGGCTCGCCCCGCCCATTGGCCTTCTTCAGCAGAAAACTGTCCAAGGCAGAATCGGGTTATTCTACCTTCGATCGAGAATTGCTGGCGGTGCACTTGGCTGTCCGTCACTTTCGCCATTTCTTAGAAGGTACGCCCTTCGTCATTCGCACAGACCACATGCCTCTGGTGCACGCCTTCACTCGACAGTCTGACGCCTGGTCCGCCCGTCAACGCCGACATCTCTCCGCCGTGGCTGAATACAATTGCACCCTCCAATACGTCCCTGGGAAAATGAATCCCGTTGCCGATGCCCTGTCAAGAAACACGTTGGCTGCTATTCAACTGGGATTGGATTACAACGCCCTGGCTGAAGCCCAACGACAGGATCCAGAGTATCAAGTATGTAGGACATTCTGCACGTCCCTCCGTTGGGATGACTTTCCCCTCGAAGACTCCAACACCACCCTCCTCTGTGACGTCAGTACTGGTAGACCGCGACCTTGGATTCCTGCTCCCATGCGCCGACAGGTGTTTGATTTCATTCACGGCCTTTCACATCCCTCGTGCCGTTCTACTGCACAGCTGCTGAAGGCAAAGTTCATTTGGCACGGCATTTCTAAGGATGCTAAGGATTGGGTCCGCGCCTGTACTTCTTGCCAAACTTCCAAAGTACATCGACACACGGATTCAGGAGTGGGCACCTTTCCTCAACCTCAGCGTCGTTTCGCACACATTCACGTCGACGTTGTAGGCCCCCTACCCACATTACAAGGACATCGTTACCTGTTTACTGTCATCGACCGCTCCACTCGTTGGCCTGAAGCCATTCCCATGGAAACTGCAACGTCCGCCTCATGTACATCTGCCTTACTCTCTGGATGGATTTCAAGATTCTGTATCCCTGAGCATATTACTTCTGACAGGGGAACCACTTTCACCTCTCAATTGTGGACGTCATTAGCAAATCTCCTGGGCATCACCCTACATCAAACAACGGCCTACAACCCCGCTGCCAATGGAATGGTTGAACATTTTCATCGCACCCTCAAAGCAGCTTTGATGTCCCGCTGCAAGGATTGCAACTGGTTTACTCAGCTTCCCTGGGTCCTCCTGGGACTAAGGACCACTCCTAAAGACGCCCTCGACGTCTCGGCAGCTGAAATGGTGTATGGCGACCCGTTGGTCGTCCCTGCCGAATTTTTTCCTTCTACAACCTCCTCCGACGATCTCCAGCGCATACGTCACGTCGTGGGAAAATTTTCTCCGTGCCGCCAGACTTACAAGCCCCCAGCGAAGCATCACATACCAACGGACTTGCACTCTGCAATGTACGTCTTCCTGCGCAACGACACTAGCAAGCCACCACTAACGCCCCCTTACACGGGCCCTTTCCTTGTGATCCGACACAGTTCGAAAGCATTCCTACTAAACATTCGGGGCAAAGAAGACTGGGTCTCCATTGATAATCTTAAACCTGCTTATCATCTGCCAGATGACCCACCTACAGTTCGCCTCTCTAGATCAGGGCGCCCTATTTAACATGTACAGTATGTCATTTTTAGGGGGGGGAGCCATGTACCAACCGTGTGTCACACAATTGTACATAATTATTTTGTATATATTATGCTTGTATCTGCGCTCTTCCCTCGCACTAAAAAGAACCTGAATGATCATGTCTCCGGTTTTGCTCTGTAACATTGTCTGTCTCTCGAACAGGTTATGTCCTGTTGCCTTGAGGTTTTGTATATAAAGGAGAGTGTTCCTTAATAAACAACTCAGTTGATTGCATCCTGCCTTTAAGTTCACAACCCTCTCTCGGCCCGTTACAGTACCTTGGGAGACAACTGAAGAACACCAACACTTCTCAGGGTGAATCCAATGTCAGGTAGGCTGCGTCCAGTACATTCCTACCAAAACAAAAGTTAATGTCTTTGGCAGCTACCACCGCATAGTTAAACAGCGGCAGCCTCCACCCAGAAGGACACTTCACCTATCACTGGACGTAGCCTAGAATGCTGGTGCAGGAACCAGTCAACCCCTCTAATTATTCTCCTGACAGTACCTGGTAATCTATGCCAAGTTGGCTCAGTACAGACTCGCTTACAAGACAAACCTGCGCTCCTGTATCAACAAGAGCACAAAATAAGGTCTCCTGTATCATTACTACACCTACTGCCGAGTGTTGAGACACATGGGTACAACTGGACTGACGAGGTGCCTTTTCTGTCACATACTGGGTTACAGGACAATCCTCCGGTGCTTCCTGATCATCAATGACCAAGCCCTCAGCGTCAGGCACACGAGATTTTACCTCCACCTTATGGCCCAGAATCACGTCAGTTGGAGGGACGTAATTGCGGAGCTCGATCAGAGGGTTAAGATGCACTCCAGACAGACTCTGAAGATGCACACACTGAGGCTCAGTCATGGATGGATCACAATAGATTACGGGACAAGTGGGACCCCAATGGACCCAGATATCGAGGTTCAATAGCTTAGATGCTGCCAAGAGCAACTCCAGAGGTGGGACTGTACCTGGAAAATGCATTGCCTTGATCCTGTTCCTGCTGGTCTTGTCCAGTTTGAAGCCTAGTCGACCAGCGTCTTTCAGAAACTGCTGAACTAAAGCATCCCGGAGCTTGGCTCCCTTCAGCTGAGAGTCGGGTGCGACATCTGACCCTTCTGTCCAGCAGTTCACGACTAGCTCCAAGGATTCTTTGAGAGAATCTTGACCACTACGAACCTCCTTATACAAGGCCAGTCCAGTAGGCAACTTGGGAGTGCTGGGTTCAGTAGCAAACAGTCATTTAATGCGGGCCAGTGGGATAACCAGTCAGCTGCAGCATTCTGATCAACTGGACAGTAATTAACAATAAAATTAAATTCGGACAGGTCTTCTAGTGTCCGTGCTAGACGACTGTCCACCATCTTCATGTCATGAAGGTACATCAAGGGACAGTGATCAGAATAAATCACAAAGAACTGACCATAGAGGAAGGCCCTGAAGGTTTCACTCCCCATCGCAGAGCAGCCAATTCACGCTCAATGGTAAAGCAACGGGTCTCACAGTCAAGGAAAGTCATGGAGTCGTACGCTATCACCCAACGCTCTCCTAGATGCTCCAATGACTCCTGCCACAGACAAGCACCAGCACCCTCACCCGAAGCATCAACAAACAACTCCAAGGGTTTAGCATCAGCGGAGTAGTCAGGGTATGACAACATAATGTCCTCCTTGATCAGTTCCTTCAAGCGCACAAAGGCACTGTCCATTTCTGCAGTCCACTTCAGTTTCCTAGTCCCTTGGGATTTTTGTCCTCCAGTCTTTGCAGAGAATGGTTTGGCTATCTGTGAGCGCATGGGGATAAACTTCCGTTGGAAGTTTACCAGTCCCAGGAATCCCTGTAGCTCACGCACAGTGGTCGGTTTAGGGAAGTCCTCCACTTTCTGGATGTATTCTGGTAGCTTACGCATACCAGAACGTCCAACCAGATGACTAAGATACTGGACCTCGGCTTGAACAAAAGAATACTTCCTGAGTTTTATCTTGAGTCCGTGCTTCTGGAGAGTAGCCAAAACTCGTTCTACCAGCTTCAGGTGTTCCTCGAAAGAAGACCCAAGTCTCAAGATGTCATCAATGTAGACAAAAACCTTGGCTTTCGGGAACTCTTGGAGAATGCTCTGCATTTCTCTCTGGAACACTGAAGGTGCATTTTTCAGTCCAAACGATAAGCGTCTGAACTGCCAGTGTCCAAAGGCGGTAGAGAAAGCCGTGTAGTCCTTTAAAGAGGTGTCAAGTCCCTTAGGAAAGTTTACAGTAGCTGGGACAAGTACTGGCTCAATACTGACAATCCTTATTGAGTCGGCTGCGTGGACCTCAAGTGCATTACTCTGCCAATGGTAACTGGTAGTATCCACGAGCCAGTTCAAGGGTTGTAAAGTATTTGACTCCTTGAAGTCCAAATACAGAATCAGCCATGTTAAGCATTGGGAACTTATCAGAGACAGTCACCTTATTCAGTCTACGGTAGTCCACACACAACCGTATACTATTGTCCTTTTTTCGGACTGGAACAATGGGTGAAGACCAAGGAGAGATGCTGGGTTCAATAATACCCAGTTCATGCAACTCCTTGCACTGTTCCTCGATGGTGTCGGCGACGGGTTTGGCAAACCGTCGAACTCTCTGATAAGTGGGTGTTTTGTCATACAGGTGTATGCGTATTGGTGTGCTTGAGCACTCTCCCACATCATCATCACCAGTGCTGATGACTGGAAGATGACATTGAAGCATTTGACAAAACTGGCCCTTCTGAGAAGAGTCCAGTTCGTCGGAGATAGACAGATTGTCTATCTCTTCCAATACACTCAGTTCAGGAGTTAGGTCCCACTCCTGCGCTATTAGGCAGGATAGAGGAGCATCCACCATTGCCATGGTGAACACTTTCCCCAAGAGTTCGCCCTTCTTGATCTTGGCAGTTTCTTCTGATGAACCCTTGATCAAAACTGATGCTTTTCCATCTTTCAGTTCGAGGATGACAGGGATTGCTGTAACTTTCCTTGACAGACCAGGGGTTATGATGTCGCCATCATAATACATTTCCGGCCAACAGTTGGTCAGACAGGTAGGGCACCTAAAAGAGGTGTCAAGTCCCTTAGTAAAGTTTACAGTAACTGGGACAAGTACTGGCTCAATACTGACAATCCTTATTGAGTCGGCTGCGTGGACCTCAAGTGCATAAAGCGCTTGCTGACTCCCCAGGAGCCCAAAGAGGCTCCTGGGGAGTACTGCCAATGCTCAGCCGATTTCGGGCTCCGTCAACTATCACAACATTGGCTCTCAAGAACTGGTAACCAAGCACTAAGTGCTCAGTCATAGTCCCTGAAGGCACGTACATGGAACACACTCGGGGCGAATGTCATTCCATGCAGTATAGGGGTCAACAGTACAGTACCTACGGTCTTAGGTCCTGTTTGCCATAAACCCTACAGACCAATGGTGTTGGGTACCATCTGCAGCTGGTAATCCTGTACCACTCTCGATGACAGGAGGTTGACCTCAGCTCCTGAGTAAAAGAGAGTATCCAACACTCCCGATGGAAAATCAGACATGGTCACTGGGACAACCATGAGTGGTACAGGAGCCAACTGCGCCAGGTGAACCCTACAAAGGGTTTTCAATACAGCCTCAGTTCCTGCTTCCTCCCTGTAGGAGTCAGTTGGAGAAGCTCTGGACCGTGTCGAGGACAGGTTATTACTGGTCAATCCTGAAAGAGCCATTGGAAGTGCAATGACCTTTTCAGGTTGAGGGGTAATCTTGGAAATCAAGATTTCCGAGGCTGCCACCAGATTACTAGGAGCACGTACCCTAGCACTCACACCCTCCTTCGATGTAGCCCTATCTTCTACATCGAAGGCCTGGTGTTTAAAGCCCTATGATACTCCTCAGTTCTTGACTTCCTGGGCTTTGCCTTCTTGCTCCTCTTCTTCTGCTGCACAGTCCGAGAAGGAGCACTGGACTCGCTCCCACTTCGGGTGTCCCGGCTACTGGTTGATCCAGAATAGGATGACGGGGTCGGAGTAGAACTCACTGGTACTGCTCTCCACCTTGAAGGAGTCTGGACAGAGATAGTCTCCCTCCCAGGGCTGTGGGCATTAGCTGTCTTCTGGACAGGTGATCTGTTTATAAGTGGCGCCTGTTGTCCACACTGTGCGACATAAGGGTTTGCCGAGCCACAGCGTAGGCACAGGTTGAGGCGTCTGCAACACTCCTCCATATGGTGCCCTGATTTTCGGCACCATGCACAGTACCTCCTCTGGAATTGAGGAGATCTATCAGGGGTGCACGATGGTGGAAGGCGCACTTCCACAGGTGTAGGTTTGGGGACAGGTCGAGGAGGAGTGCGTAAATACGATCTGTCAGGTCCAGGTAAACGGCTGGGGGCAGCCATGGCAACCCTGTCGGCATACGAGCCGTGCCATGACTGTCCCATACGACTGATGGCCAAATCCTCTGCCTTCTGGCTTTGCTGATGGGATGTCTCGTTGAGAACACTCAACAGGTGTAAAACATCCTGCCAAGTGGCCTGACGGCCAGCGGAGACATTAATGGTGGCCAGAGACTGTTCCAGCCAACTCGCAGCTCTGCTCGGAACAGTTCTGAGGAGCTTCCGCCTAAGCTCCCTACGGTCCAAACTACAGCGAGGATACGCCGACCTGCACAGGGAGGCCTACCAGACGGCATATATATTTAGCAGTTCACCCTCGCCACAGGTGGCACTGCTGAACCGGGCCTTCCTGCCGGCATCACGCCTCTCTCGGGCTTCTCGGCACCAATCGAGGAGGCGTTCCTTGATGTCGTGGTATGAGATATCGGGACCCACCATGGCCGAGAACACCTCCTGGATTTTTCTCTTCAGAAATTTCCCTAGATCAACAGTCCACCGACCAGAGCTTCCTGCGGTATACTTACTCGCACAGTAGGCCTCAATATCCCTCAAGAATTGGGCAAAACTCTAGCCAGTTTCCAGCTGGAAGATTCCAGGCTTGGGGTTCCTCCTAGAGTCGAGGACCTTGATAAGATCAGACAGACTGCGTTCTGTCAGGAGGGACTGGACGTGGTCGGTGGAGACTGTGTCTTCTGAGCTGACACTGAGACAGGAGCTGGAAGTGTCACTACCAGAATCTTCACTGGTAGACTCCTGTGATGATGTCATTTCAGGTATGGCTGGTCTGGCTTTTTTCTTGGCCTGGCGTCTCCGCTTTGGAATAGCCCCTGTCTGGACAAGAACTGCTTTAGCCGTAGCTGCTGGAACCTTTTCTGGCCTACTGGCTTCGGCTGGGTTGATCAAGAACTGTTCCCCTAGGCTACTGGCTACAGTCTCTGGTGGACTAACGGGGTTAGTTGCCGAAACAGGCGAGGAAGCAAGCAGGCCACTTGGGTGGTTTCCGGAGGAACCTCTTCTTGGGCCTCTACCTTTGTAGGGCCGAAAGGTGGTTGAATTCCCCTCAAAGCCTGGATTAAACACAGGTGATTGGGCTACCAGCTGTTGAGGGACCATCTGGAAGGTGGTTTGCGGCTGGGCTATCATTTGAGGCACCATGGCCATGGTCACGGCCGGAAGTTTTGCAGGTCTATGTGGTTTTCTCGTCTTTTTGTTCTTAGGCTGGGGACCTCCGTCTGAGGAAGATTTCCTCTTTGAAGACGTGCCCCACTTTTGGAGAAGGTTCCTATTCTCTGTGGCGGCTTTAGCAATGACTTCTTGGACCACTTCCTGTGGGAAAAGGTCCTTGCCCCAGATACATGATAAAATCAGTTTTCTGGGTTCATGTTTCACCGTTGCTGCGGCGAACTTTTGCTCTCTACAGTTCCTCCTTGACCTGACAAAAGCGTACAAGTCCTTCACAAGGGTACCCCTTTGAGACTTGGCTAGGACCATATACATATCTGGGGTGTTATTTAGTCCTGCACACATTTCCAAGCAGTTCTGATGAGACAGGGAAGCGCCAAGTCTTTCTTTCATCTCCTGTTCCCATCTCAAAAGATGATCTGGCAACTTATGAAGGTTCTCATTGAATTGTTGGCCTGGTATCTCCGGATCCAACTTCGAGACGGAGTAGGTTAGATGTACCTCTTTCCACTTCTCCTCGCAGGTAGGCATAGCTAGAGATAATAGTTTACATTCCTCTAGGATTGGGCAAGTTTTGCCCTCTTTGACTGCCTTAATGACGCAGTCGAGGGCTTTCTCCGAAAAAGGGAAAGCTCTGGAGGAAGGAGCAACGAAGGCTGGATGCCTCTTGCTCAGTGCTGAGACATTGGAGTTGGTATATGCGACTCCTTTCAGGGTCTTGGTAAGGATGGCCTGTGCCTTGTCATGTTCGAAGACAATGACTTCCTTCGGTACCGTCTCTTCGCGAGATGCAGGTTCATCTCGCAGTCTCACGTAGCAATCTGGGTAAGCCAAAAAGCTGGGCCAGAATTCCAGATCTTCAAGTGGCTTGGCCCCCAATTTCTCGGAGATGTATAGCTTCCCATTCATCATGGGCATGTGCTCTGTATACCTCCAGGTGTTGGTTTCAGAGCAATGAGGTTGGTCAGATACCTTAAGGGGTTTAGTAGAGCCCCTGGAAGTTCCAGGGCACTTCTCTTCTAGTACCTCCCTCTTTGTCTGCTTGATGTCTTGCTTCATCTCTTGTTCCTTCCGGAACACTGCCAACATCTGCTGGATCGACGATAGGAGCGCCTCGCTTCTGTAGACCTGTGTAGTCAGTTGGGGAGTTGGGGCTGAAGAGGTTGACGGCATAGGTTGATATGCTGTCACGGTGAACTGGGGGTCCTCAGTCACCGTCGAAACGGATCCTTCTTCCTCCGTTAGTGGTTGAACCACGTTTTCTTCATGGCCTTCTTGCAGTAGGTCCTATTTGGTGTCGGTAGACACCGCCGACATCTTTTCTTGGTGGATGTCCATGTCTTTAAGTGCCTTGTGGATGTCCACGTCGATCTTCAGTTGAATGAAGGGACACTGGACCTGTTCCTGGGGCACTACCACACTAGTTTGAGCCTTAGGGAACAGACGGCACCTAAGGTATTCGTTGGGCAGGTAAGGTCCCCGAGATTTCTTTTGGAACCATCTTACCCACCTACGAGGGGTTTCCCTTGCTGTATCCCTAGCCTCTATGGAGGCAGGGATGTCCTCTCCAAAGGCATTGGTCAGCAAGGTCGAGCATTTGGAGCAACCCTTCGGATACCAGTACCTCAGGGATCCAGATACGATGCAGCAGGGGGCATAAGACCTGCACATCGTATGCCCACAAAAGTCCTTACTCTTGTGGTTGCAGAACACAACTGCACACGTCACCAAGGGCTCCTCCTGTAAAGGAAAAGGTTTCAGTGAGTATTACAGTTGTTTATATCATTGATATAAATACATACATCTAATAGTAATACTTACTATTATATTCAATAGCTTAGGATAGTAAACTAGAAAGGAAATAGGAAAGACACATATCTCCCAGGCAATCGCTGAGACCTCCGTCAATATCAATATTTAAATTCCCTATAAGGGAGAATACAAGGTGGAACGACTCCCGTACGTAGAGCCGGAATTAGTAAATATTTATACTAACTTCTCCACCTGTAGTATATTAATAATGACCGGTGTTTTATATGGGTCCCGATGATCAAAGGATTCATCTGGGTGTTGAGGGATTACTCAACCTCAACATGTTATGCGGTCTTAACGATAGACTGTGATAGGATACACAGAGTACGTTAGAAATACTTGTAATACTGTATTGTTGTATACTGTAGTTTTATCGGTGCACTACCGGGGTTAGGCTAGTGCCTAGCGGCACTAACTGATAGAAAGTGAAAAAGAAAGGAAAGGAGGGTTTCCTATTATTATGGTTTAGCACAATAACTGGAAATGTAGGAGGGCTATCTTGCTGCCTACTGTCTCCTAGCCAGAATGAGAGTTCTAATGGAAGGGTAGGAATCCATCTGATTCTAGCTCCCATCCATCCACAAAGTTTTGCCGCCGGCTGTACCGCCAGTTGCAAGGCATGTGGATGGCAGGCCAAGAGAGGACTGGAGAATTCTCAACAGTGTGTTGGGTTTCCCACCGGCAGCCATCAGGGCCGGCTCAGTCTTTCCCCACGGGGCATTCACTTCTGGTGAAGGAAGGACATAAGGAGGAAGTACCCTAGGCGGCCACCTAACCGCCACTGGTAGGGTCCCGACCGGCAACGCAGTCAACCCGGCAAGCCGGGATGACTGTCTGAATACTGCCAAAAGAAAGTTGTGACGGCTAGGCCGACACTAAAGGACAGAGGGGGAAGGGTAGAGGGTCTTCTAGTTCACTGGGGAGAAAGGTAGCGGCCGGTATGCCGCCTACTTTCGGCCGTGAACTAAGGAAGCATGGATTCCTGTGCCGATGACATCGTGGGCGGCAGAGGAATAAAGATTCCCCTATCGGTTACTTTGTCGGCTGCAAGACATTACACCCTGAGCTACCATCTTATTTCAAAGCCGGGATACTCGGCGGTAAAGAAGACAAATAGTGTATGACTATCTAAGCCAAGCCAGAGTTTACTACTCAACGGCATGTGACGGAAGATAGAGGTTGCCGCCTGTAATGGCGGTGGCTCAGGGAGGGAAGAAGGGTTTAGCCTCTTTTCTCTAAAAGAGAATATATATCGAACCTCATCCATAAATTCTAGGGGATGTATGTCCCCATCCAAATTAATAAGGGACGATAGGGTGAGGTTAAACATGCGGAATTACTTTTCTAGCATATACATATACTAGTTAGGCTAGCCTAACTCCGGTGGGGACTGCGGTCAAGGCTGGTACCACCGCGGTCCCCGGCGTATACGAAAAATAAAGTCATATATAAGAAGAGGAATAATTTAATAACATATCCAATATCTTCACTAGTATAATTTGCCTAACTAGCTATAATTTATAGCTAAATACTGGGAATGTCGCTCTGCTGACTAAATAAAATGCATTTATAATGTACGACAGCGGTCTTAAAATGGCCTCCTCCGGTATTGCCTAAGCCCAACCAAACACACTTAAATTATGCGAATTTAACTGTAAAAAGGGAGCCAAAAATTATACACAGGAAAGATATAATACTCAACTTTCCAGAGGATGAAGATGCTAGAGATTGCATGATTAAATTCCAAAATTCCGTAATAAACACCGGGGAAAGCTTGGGAGCGCACTTGGCTTAAATGCTACAGAACAGATGAGGTCCACCGGGTACCTAGATAACGGCTCCCCTTTCGCTCGCCACTCTTCCCCATCAAAGAGTTAAATCTATTCGGGGTGAAGATTGCTATGTGTCGTACCTAAAAAATATGTCCCCTGATATTTTGCAACATCCTTAAATTTATATTATGGATGAATCGCGCCAGGAGTTAGAATTCTGGAAACCTTGGGTTTATTTCTCTTGGAGTATCACTGTAGCAAATATCCCTTAGAAAGGCTGCCTAAAGGAACCTTCCATCAGGACGACATGGCCGAGCCCAAAAATATATATATATATATATATATATATATATATATATATATATATATATATATATATACATATATACATATACATATATATATATATATATATATATATATATATATATACATATATACATATACATATATACATATATATATATATATATATATATATATATATATATATATATATATATATATATATGTATATATATATATACATATATATATATAAATATATATATATATATATATACATATATATATATATATATATATATGTATATATATATATATATATATATATATAGATATAGATATATATATATATATATATATATATATATATATATATATATATATATATATTTATATATATATATATATATATATATATATATATAAATATATATATATATATATATATATATATATATATATATATATATATATACATATGTATATATATATATATATATATATATATATATATATATATATATATACATACAAGTGGGAAGGGAAAGCCCCCTGACAGCAGGAGGCGGGGAGCCCTGCCATGACAGCAAGAAGGGGGGAACCACGCCATGACAGCGAGAAAGGAGGAACCCCGCAATGCCAGTGGGAAGGGGGAACTCCTCTCTGACAGCAGGAATGGGGAAGCCCTTCCCTGCCAGCGGGAAGGGGGAAGCCCCGCCATGCCAGCGGGATGGGGGAAATCACACCCTGCCAGTGGGAAGGGGGGACCCCATCCTGCCAGCGGGATGGGGGGAGCCCTGCCCTGCCAGCGGGAATGGGGAATCCCCTATACCAATAGGTGAGGGGAGCCCCCTGACTGCAGGAAGGGGGGAGCACCACCTTACCAGCAGGAAGGGGGGAACCCCGTCATGCCAGCGGGAAGAGAGGAACCCCACCCTGCCAGCGGGAAGGGGGATTCAAGCCCTGCCAGTGGGAAGAGGCGGCTTCACCCTGCCAGCAGGAAGGGGAGCCCCGCCCAGCCAGCCGGAAGGGGGAACCCCGTCCTGACAGCGGGAAGGTGGGAGCCCTGCCCTCCCAACGCGAAGGGGGGAGCCCAGCCCTGCCAGCGGGAAGGGGGAAGCCCGCACTGCCAGCAGGAATGGAGGAGCCCCGCCCTGCCAGCGGGAATAGGGAGCCCCGCCCTGCAACCGGGAAGAGGAGAGCCCCTCCCTGCCAGCGGGAAAGGGGAACACGCCCTGCCAGCGATAAGCGGGAGTCCCGCCCTGTCAGTGGGAAGGGGAAGCACCGCCCTGCCAGCTGGAAGTGGGGAGCCCAGCCCTTTCAGCGGGAAGGGGGGAGCCCCTCTCTACCAATGGGAAGGGGGAACCCACCCTTCCAGCGTAAAGCAGAGAGTACTGGCCTGCCAGCGTGGAGGGGGGCGCACCGCGTTGACAGCGGGAAGGGGGGAGCCCCGCCCTGCCATCTGGAAGGGGTAGCCCCACCCTGTCAGCAGGAAGTGGGGAGCCCCCGCCCTCCCAGCAAGAAGGGGGGAACCCCGCCCTTCCAGCGGGAAGGAGGAAGCCCGCCCTGCCTGCAGGAAGTGGGGAGCCCCACCCTGTCAGCGGGAAAGGGGAAGCCCCGCCCTGCCAGCAGAAAAAGGGGGAGCTCGCCCTGCCAGCAGAAAGGGAGGAACCCGGACCTTCCAGCGGTAAGGGGGAACCCCACCCTGCCAAGGGGAAGGGGGAGCCCCCTCTGCAAGTGGAAAGAGGGAGCCCCCTGACAGTAGGAAGCGGAGAGCCCTGCCATGACAGCAGGAAGGGGGGAACCACGACATGCCAGCGAGAAGGGAGGAGCCCCGCAATGCCAGCGGGAAGGGGGAGCTCCTCCCTGGCAGCAGGAATGGGGAAGCCCCTCCCTGCCAGCAGGAAGTGGGGAGCCCCACCATGCCAGCGGGATGGGGGGAATCACGCCCTGACAGCAGGAAGGTGGGAGCCCCGCCATGCCTTAGGGATGGGGGGAACCCAGCCCAGCCAGCGGGAAGGGGGAGCCCCCTATACCATTGGAGAGGGGAGCCCCCTGATTGCAGGGAGCCCCGTCATGCCAGTAGGAAGGGGGGAACCCCAACATGCCAGCGGGAAGAGAGGAACACCGCCCTGCCAGCGGGAAGGGGTATTCCCGCCCTGCTAGTGGGAAGAGGCGTCCTATCCCTGCCATCAGGAAGGGGAGCCCAGACCTGTCAGCGGGAAAGGGGAGCCCCGCCCCTACAGCGGGAAGGTGGGAGCCCAGCCCTGACAGCTGGAAGAGGGGAGCCCAGCCTTGCCAGGGGGAAGAGGGAAGCCTGCCCTGCCAGCGGGAGGGGAGGAGCCCCACCCTGCCACCGGGCAGGGGGAGCCCCGCCCTGCCACTGGGAAGAGGGAGCCCCGCCCTGCCACCGGGAAGAGGGGAGCCCCTCCCTGCCATCGGGAAAGGGAAACACGCCCTGCCAGCGATAAGCTGGGAGTTCCGCCCTGTCAGCGGGAAGGGGGAACCCCGCGCGGCCAGCTGGAAGTGGGGAGCCCAGCCCTGCCAGCAGGAGGGGGGAAGCCCCGCCCTTCCAGCGGAAAAGGGGAGCCCTGCCCTGCCTGAGGCATGGGGGAACCCCTCCATGCTAGCAGAAAGGGGGAGCCACCTTTGCCAGTGGGAAGGGGGAGCCCCCTCTGCCAGTAGGAAGGGGAAGCCCCCCATACAGCAGGAAGCAGGGAGCCCCGTCATGCCAGTAGGAAGGGGATACCCCGCCAAGCCAGCGCGAAGGGAGGAACCCCGCCCTGCCAGCGGGAAGGGGAAACCCGGGCCTGCCAGCGGGAAGTGGGAGCCCCATCTGCCAGTTAGAAGGGCGAGCACCCTGAGAGAAAGAAGGGGGAAGCCCTGCCATGCCAGCAGGAAGGGGGAGCCCTTCCCTGCCAGCGGGAAGAGGCTGTCTCGCCCTGCCAGCAGGAAGGGGGCCCCTGCCCTGCCAGCGGGAAGGAGGAAGCCCTGCCCTGCCAGCGGGAGGAGGGGAGCCCCCTACTAGCAGAGAGGGGGGAGCCTCGCCCTGCCAGTGGGAAGGGGGGAACCTCGCCCAGCCAGCGAGAAGGGAGGAACACCACCATGCCAGTGGAAAGGGTGGGCCTCACCTGTCATTGGGGAGGGAGGAGCCCGGCCCTGCCAGCGGGAAGGGGGGGAGCCCTGCCATACCAGATGAAAGGGGGGAACCCTACCGTGCTAGAGGGAAGGAGGAACCCCTTCCTGCCAGCGAGAAAGGAGAGATCCCTCTGCCAGTGGGAAGGGGAATCCCCATGAGAACAGAAAGGGAGCCCAGTCATGCCAGCAGAAAGGGTAGAACCCCGCCATGCCAGCTGGAAGGAGGAGCCCCTCCCTGCCAGAAGGAATGGGAGATCCCTTCCTGCCAGCTGGAAGGGAGGAGCCCGCCCCACCAGATGGGGAGGGGGGAGTCCCGCCCTGCCAATGGGAAGGGGGGAGCTCCGCCCTGACAGCAGGAAGGGGGGAGCCATGCCCTGCCAACAGGAAGGGGTAGCCCCGCCCTGCTAGCTGGAAGTGGGGAGCCCCGCCCTGCCAGCAGGAATGGGGGAGCCCCGCCCTGCCAGCTGGAAGTGGGGAGCCCCGCCCTGCCAGCGGGAAGGGGGAAGCCCTGCCCTGCCAGCGGAAAGGGGGAACCCAGCCATGACAGCGGAAAGGAGGAACTCCGCCCTGTCAGCGGGAAGGGGGAGCCCCCTCTACCAGCAGGAAGCGAGGAGTCCCGTCATGCCAGCAGATAGGGGGGAACCCTGGCATGCCAATGCGAAGGGAGGAACCCCAACATGCCACAGGGAAGAGGGTGCCCTTTCCTGCCAGCGGGAAGATGTGGCCTCAACCTGCCAGCAGGAAGAGGCGGCCTCAACCTGCTAGCAGGAAGGGAGAAGCCCTGCCCTGAAAGCTGGGAGGAGAGAGCCCCGCCCTGGCAGCGGGAAGGCGGGAGCCCCTCCCTACCAGGGGGAAGAGGGAACCCGCCTTGACAGCGGGTAGCAGGGAGTCCCACCCTGCCAGCTGGAAAGGGTACTCCCGCCCTGCAAGCGGGAAGTGGGGAACCCGACCAGCCCGCGAGAAGGTGGGAGCCCCACCCTGCTAGCAGGCAGGAGGAAGCCCCGCTTACCAGTGGGAATTGGGGAGACCCGCCCTGCCAGCGGGAAGCGTGGGCCCCGTCCTGCCAGCAAGGAGGAGAAGTGACAGCTGCTGCAGGGAGGGGGGAGCCTGCCCTTCCAGCAGTAAAGGGTAGCCCTTCCCTTCCAGCAGGAAGTGGGGGCCCACCCTGCCAGTGGGAAGAGGGTAACCCCACCCTGCCAGCGGGGAGGAAGGGATCCCCCAGCAGCAGGAAGGGGAGCCTTCCTACCAGCAGGAAGGGGGAGCCCTGCCCTTCCAGCGGGAAGGGGTGAGTCCCATCATGCCAGCAGGAAGGGGGGAACCTCACCCTGCTAGCGGGAAGGGGGAACCCCTTCTGCCAGCGGGAAAGGGGAGCCACCTCTGCCAGTGGGAAGGGGGAGCCCCATGACAGCAGGAAGGGAGAAGCCCAGTCACACCAGCAGGAAGGAGGGAACCCCTTATGCCAGCAGGAAGGGGGGAACCCTGCCATGCCAGCAGGAAGGAAGAGCAGTGCCCTTCCAGCTGGAAGGGTGACCTCGCCCTGCCAGCAGGAAAGGAGGAGTCTCTCCCTGCCAGCGTGATGGGGAGAGCCCTGCCCTGCCAGCAGGAAGGGGGAACCCTCCCTACCAACGGAAAGGGGGAACCCGCCCTGCAAGCATAAAGCAGATAGTACCGCCCTTCCAGCGTGGAGGGGGGAGCACCGCGTTGACAGCGGGAAGGGGGGAGCCCCGCCCTGACAGAGGGAAGGGAGTAGCAACGCCATGCCTGTGGGATGGGGGGAACCCCGCCCTGCCAGCGGGAAGAGGGAACCCCGCCGTACCAGCAGGAAGTGGGAGCTCCCTCTGCCAGTGGGAAGAGCAAGCCCCCTGACAGAAGGAATCGGGGAGCCCCGCCATGCCATCAGGAAGTGGGAACCCCGCCATGCCAGCGGGAGGGGAGGAACCTTGCCTTGCCAGCAGCAAGGGGGAGCCCCGCCATGCCAGCTGGAAGGGGTAAGCCCCGCCCTGCCAGCGGAAAGGGGAAACCAAGCCATGCCAGCGGGAAGGAGGAACACCACCCTATCAGCGGGAAGAGGGAGTGCCCTCTACCAGCAGGAAGCAAGGAGCCCGCAGGTAGGGGGGAACCCTGGCATGTCAACGGGAAGTGAGAAACCCCGACCTGCCACGGGGAAGAGGGTGCCCTTTCCTGCCAGCAGGAAGATGTGGCCTCAACCTGCCAGCAGGAAGAGGCGGCCTCATCCTGCCAGCAGGAAGAGAGAAGCCCAGCCCTGAAAGCAGGGAGGAAAGAGCCCCGCCCTGGCAGCGGGAAGGCGGTAGCCCCTCCCTACCAGCGGGAAGAGGGAACCCGCCTTGACAGAGGGTAGTAGGGAGTCCTGCCCTGCCAGCTGGAAGGGGTACTCCCGCCCTGCAAGCGGGAAATGGGAAGCCCTACCAGCCCGCGAAAAGGGGAGAGCCCCACCCTGCTAGCAGGCAGGAGGAAGCCCCGCTTGCCAGTGGGAATTGGGGAGACCCGCCCTTCCAGCGGCAAGGGGGAGCCCCACCCTTCCAGAGGAAAGAGGCAGCCCCGTCCTGCCAGCAGGAAGGGATTCCCCAACCTGCCAGCGGGAAGGGGGGGCCCAGCCCTGCCAGCGGGAGGCAGGGGGCCCCGCCCTGCCAGCAAGGAGGAGAAGTGACCCCTGCTGCAGGGAGGGGGGAGCCTGCCCTTCCAGCAGGAAAGGGTAGCCCCGCCTTGCCAGCAGGGAGGAAGGGATCCCCCAGCAGAAGGAAGGGGAGTCTCCCTGCCAGTAGGAAAGGGGAGCCCTGCCCTGCCAGCGGGAAGAGGTGAGTCCCATCATATCAACAGGAAGGGGGAACCCCACCCTGCTAGCGGGAAGAGGTAACCCCACCCTGCTAGCGGGAAGAGGGAACCCCTTCTGCCAGCGGGAAAGGGGAGCCACCTCTGCCAGTGAGAAGGGGGAGCCCCATGACAGCAGGAAGGGAGAAGCCCAGTCACGCCAGCAGGAAGGCGGAAACCCCTTCAAGCCAGCAGGAAGGGGAAACCCTGCCATGCCAGCAGGAAGAAAGAGCACTGCCCTTCCAGCTGGAAGGGCGAGCCCCACCCTGCCAGCAGGAAGGGAGGAGTCTCTCCCTGCTAGCGTGATGGGAAGAGCCCCGCCCTGCCAGCGGGAAGGGGAGAGCCCCTCCCTACCAACGGGAAGGGGGAACCCGCCCTGCAAGCATAAAGCAGGGAGTACCGCCCTGCCAGCGTGGAGGGGGGTCACCGCGTCAACAGCAGGAAGGGGGGAGCCCTGCCCTGAGAGAGGGAAGGGTGGAGCCACGCCATGCCTGCGGGATGGGGGGGAAACCCACCCTGCCAGCGGGAAGGGGGAACCCCGCCGTACCAGCGAGAAGTGGGAGCTCCCTCTGCCAGTGGGAAGAGGAAGGGGGAACCCCGCCATGCCAGCGGGAGGGGAGGAACCCTGCCTTGCCAGCAGCAAGGGGGAGCCCCGCCCTACCAGCAGGAAGAGGGGGCCTCGCCCTGCCCTCAGGATGGGGGCCCAGGCCCTTCCAGCTGGAAGGAGGAAGCCCCGCCCCGCTAGCGAGAGGAGGGGAGCCGCCAGCCAGCAGAAAGGCAGTTCCCTGCCCTGCCAGGGGGAAGAGGGAACCCCGCCCTTCCAGCGGGAAAGGGGAGCCTAACCCCGCCAGTGGAAAGGGGGATCCCTGCCCTGCCAGCGGGAAAGAGGGAGCACCAGCAAGCGGGAAGTCGGAAGCACCGCCCTGAGTGCGGGGAGTGGGGCGCCCCGCCCTGCCAGCTGGAAGGGGTAGCCCGGCCCTGCCAGCGGGAAGGGGGGAGCCCCGCCCTGCCACCGTTAAAGGGGGAGTCCCGCCCTGCCAGCGGGAAGGGGGGAGTCCTGCCCTGCCAGCAAGAAGGAGCACTATAGCCCTGCAAGCGGGAAGGGGGGAGCCCCACCCGGCCAGCGAGAAGGTGGGAGCCCAGTCCTGCTAGCTGGATGGAGGAAGCCCCGCCCTGCCAGAGGGAACTGGGAAGTCCCGCCCTTCCAGCGGGAAGGGGGAAGCCCCGCCCTGCCAACGTGAAGGATAGATCCCCGCCGTGCCAGCAGAAAGGGGGAACCCCGCCCTGCCAGCGTGAAGAGACGGAATCACCCTGCCAGCCGGAAGGCGGCACGCCATACCAACGAGAAGTTTGGAGCCTCGCCCTGCCAGCGGTAAGCGGGAAATCCCGCCCTTTCACCCTTCAAGCGGAAAAGGAAAATCCAGCGGGAAAGGGGAGCCCTACCCTGCCAGCGGAAAAGGGTATCCCTGCCTGCCAGCAGGAAAGAGGGAGGTCCACCCTGCCAGCGGGAAGCGGGGAGTCCTACTCTGCCAGCGGAAAGGGGGGAGCCCCGCCATGCCAGCAGGAAGGGGTGGAACCTACTGTGCCAGAGGGAAGGAGGAACCCCTTCCTGCAAGCAGGAAAGGAGAGCCACCTTTGCCAGTGGGACGGGGAATCCCCATGAGGGCAGGAAGGGAATCCAGTCAGGTCAGCAGAAAGGGTAGAAGCCCGCCATGCAATCTGGAAGAAGGAGCCCCTCCCTGCCTGAAGGAATGGAGGAGACCCTCACTTCCAGCGGGAAGGGGCGAGCCCGCCCTGCCAGTGGGAAGGGGGGAGTCCCGTCCTGCCAGCAGGAAGTGGGGGGATCCGCCTTGACAGCGGGAAGGGGGGAGCCAAGCCCTGCCAGCAGGAAGGGGTAGCACCGCCCTGCCACCGAGAAGGGAGGGCGTCCCGCCCGCCCCGCGGGAATGGGGGAGTACAGCCCTGCCAGCGGGATGGGGGGAGCTTTGCCCTGACAGCGTGAAGGGGGGAACCATGCCCTGCCAGCAGGAAGGGGTAGCACCGACCTGCCACCACGAAGGGGGGAGCCCCACCAGCCAGAAGGAAGGGAGGGCCACAACCTGCTAGCGGGAAGGGGGGGGGCCTGGTCCTGCCAGCGGGGAGGAGAGCCCCCTGTAGCAGGATGGGGGGAGCCCTGCCCTTCAAGCAGGAAGGGGTAGCCCCGCCCTCCAAGCCGAAAGGGGGCGCCCACCCTGCCAGCGTGAAGGGGGGATCCCTGCCCTGCCAGCGTGAAGGAGGGGAGCCCCCTTGCAGCAGGAAGGGAAAGCCCTCCTGCCCGCAGGAATGGGGAGCCCTGCCCTGACAGAGGGAAGGGGGGAGCCTTGCTATGCCTGTGTGATGGGGGGAACCCCGCCATGCCAGCGGGAGGGGAGGAACCCTGCCTTGCCAGCAGCAAGGGGGAGCCCTGCCCTACCAGCGGGAAGAGGGGGCCTCGCCCTGGCCTCAGGAAGGGGGCCCAGGCCCTTCCAGCTAGAAGGAGGAAGCCCCGCCCCGCTAGCGAGAGGACGGGAGCCACCAGCCAGCAGAAAGGCAGATCCCTGCCCTGCCAGGGGGAAGAGAGAACCCCGCCCTTCCACCTTCCAGCAGAAAGGGAGGAGCCCCGCCCTTCCAGCGGGAAAGGGGAGCCCAACCCCGCCAGTGGAAAGGGGGATCCCTGCCCTGCCAGCGGGAAAGAGGGAGCCCCAGCAAGCGAGAAGTCGGAAGCACCGCCCTGAGTGCGGGGAGTGGGGCGCCCCGCCCTACCAGCTGGAAGGGGTAGCCCAGCCCTGCCAGCGGGAAGGGGGGAGCCCCGCCCTGCCACCGTTAAAGGGGGAGTCCCGCCCTGCCAGTGTAAAGGGGGGAATCCTGCCCTGCCGGCCGGAAGGAGCACTACAGCCCAGCAAGCGGGAAGGGGGGAGCCCCACCCGGCCAGCGAGAAGGTGGAAGCCCCGCCCTGCTAGCTGGAAGGAGGAAGCCCCGCCCTGCCAGAGGGAACTGGGAAGTCCCGCCCTTCCAGCGGGAAGGGGGAATCCCCGCCCTGCCAACGTGAAGGATGGATCCCTGCCGTGCCAGCAGAAAGGGGAAGCCCAGCCCTGCCAGCGGGAAGATACGGCATCACCCTGCCAGCTGGAAGGCGGCCCCCGCCATACCAGCGGAAAGTTTGGAGCCTCGCCCTGCCAGCGGTAAGCGGGGAATCCCGCCCTTTCACCCTTCAAGCGGAAAAGGAAAATCCCCCCATTTCCAGCGGGAAAGGGGAGCCCTACCCTGCCAGCGGAAAAGGGTATCCCTGCCTGCCAGACAGAAAGAGGGAGGTCCACCCTGCCAGCGGGAAGCGGGGAGTCCTACTCGGCCAGAGGGAAGGAGGAACCCCTTCCTGCCAGCAGGAAAGGAGAGCCACATTTTCCAGTGGGACGGGGAATCCCCATGAGAGCAGGAAGGGAATCTAGTCATGCCAGCAGAAAGGGTAGAAGCCCACCATGCCAGCTGGAAGGATGAACCCCTCCCTGCCAGAAGGAATGGGGGAGACCCTCACTGCCAGCGGGAAGGGGCGATCCCGCCCTGCCAGTGGGAAGGGGGGAGTCCCGCCCTGCCAGGGGGAAGGGGGGAAATCCGCCTTGAGAGCGGGAAGGGGGGAGCCATGCCCTGCCAGCAGGAAGGGGTAGCACCGAAAAGGGAGGGCGACCGGCCCACCCCGCAGGAAGGGGGGAGTACCGCCCTGCCAGCGGGATGGGGGGAGCTCTGCCCTGACAGCGTGAAGGGGAGAACCATGCCCTGCCAGCAGGAAGGGGTAACACTACCCTGCCACCGCGAAGGGGGGAGCCCCGCCAGCCAGAAGGAAGGGAGGGCCACAATCTCCTAGCGGGAAGGGGGGGGGCCTGGTCCTGCCAGCGGGGAGGAGGAGAGCCCCCTGTAGCAGGAAGGGGTAGCCCCGCCCTCCAAGCCGAAAGGAGGGGCCCACCCTGCCAGCGGGAAGAGGGGATCCCTGCCCTGCCAGCGTGAAGGAGGGGAGCCCCCTTGCAGCAGGAAGGGAGAGCCCTCCTGCCCGCAGGAATGGGGAGCCCCGCCCTGACAGAGGGAAGGGGGGAGCCACGCCATGCTTGTGTGATGGGGGAACCCCGACCTGCCAGCGGGAAGGGGGAACCCCGTCGTACCAGCGGGAAGTGGAAGCCCCCTATGTCAGTGGGAAGAGCAGGCCCCCTGACAGAAGGAAGCGGGGAGCCCCGCCATGCCATCAGGATGGGGGAACCCCGCCATGCCAGCGGGAGGGGTGGAACGCCGTCTTGCCAGCAGCAAGGGGGAGCCCCGCCCTACCAGCGGGAAGAGGGGGCCTCGCCCTGCCCTCAGGAAGGGGGTCCCCGCCCTTCCAGCTGGAAGGAGGGAGCCGCGCCCCACTAGAGGGAGGAGGAGAGCTGCCTGCCAGCAGAAAGGTGGATCCTTGCCCTGCCAGGGGGAAGGGGGAACACCGCCCTTCCACCATTCCAGCGGGAAGGGAGGAGCCCCGCCCATCCAGCGGGAAAAGGGACGCCAACCCTGCCAGTGGAAGGTGGGATCCCTGCCCTGCCAGCAGGAAAGAGGGAGCCCCAGCAAGCGGGAAGTCGGAAGCACCGCCCTGAGAGCGAGAGTGGGGAGCCCCGCCCTGCCAGTTGGAAGGGGTAGCATAGCCCTGCTAGCGGGAAAGGGGGAGCCCCACCCTGCCACCATTAAAGGGGGAGTCCGGCCCTGCCAGCGGGAAGAGGGGAGTCCAGCCCTGCCAGCAGGAAGGGGCACTACAGCCCTGCAAGCGGGAAGGGGAGAGCCCCACCCGGCCAGCGAGAAGGTAGAAGCCCAGCCCTGCTAGCTGGAAGGGGGAAGCCCCGCCCTGCTAGAGGGAAATGGGAAGTCCCGCCCTTCCAGCGGGAAGGGGGAAACCCCGCCCTGCCAACGGGAAGGATGGATCCCCACCGTGCCAGCAGGAAGAGGGCACCCTGCCCTGCCAGCAGGAAGAGACTGCATCGCCCTGCCAGCTGGAAGGGGGGCCCCGCTATAGGAGCAGGAAGTTTGGAGCCTCGCCCTACCAGCGGTAAGCGGGGAATCCCGCCCTTTCACCCTTCCAGCGGAAAGGGAAGAGCCTGCCCTTTCCAACGGGAAAGGGGAGCCCTACCCTGCCAGCGAAAAAGGGTATCCCTGCCTGCCAGCGGGAAAGAGGGAGCTCCCCCCTGTCAGCGGGAAGCAAGGAGTCCTACCATACCAGCGGGAAGGGGGGAGTCCCGCCATACCAGCAGGAAGGGGTGAAACCTACTGTGCCAAAGGGAAGGGGAATCCCCATGAGAGCAAGAAGGGAGCCCAGTCATGCCAGCAGAATGGGTAGAACCCCGCTATGCCAGCTGGAAGGAGGAGCCCCTCCCTGCCAGAAGGAATGGGGGAGACCCTCACTGCCAGCGGGAAGGGGTGAGCCCGCCCTTTCAATGGGAAGGGAATAGTCCCGTCCTGCCAGCGGGAAGTGGGGAGCTCTGCCCTGACAGCAGGAAGGGGGGAGCCACGCCGTACCGGCAGGAATGTGTAGCACCGCCCTGCCAACAAGAAGGGAGGGCAACCCGCCCGCCCTGCGGGAATGAGGGAGTTCCGCCCTGCCAGCGGGATGGGGAGAGCTCTGCCCTGACAGCGGGAAGGGGGGAGCCATGCCCTGCCAGCAGGAGTGGGTAGCACCACCCTGCCACCGCGAAGGGGAAAGCCCCGCCAGCCAGCAGGAAAAAGGGCCACAACCTGCAAGCGGGAAATGGGGGCCTGTGTCCTGCCAGCGCGGAGGAGGAGAGCCCCCTGTAGCAGGATAGGGGGAGCCCTGCCCTTCCAGCAGGAAGGGGTAGCCCCGCCCTCCAAGCGGGAAAGGGGGGCCTACCCTGCCAGCGGAAGGGGGGAGCCCTGCCCTGCCAGCGTGAAGGAGGGGAGACCCCTTGCAGCAGGAAGGGAGAGCCCTCCTGAAAGCAGGAATGGGGAGACCCGCCCTGACAGAGGGAATGGGGGAAACCACGCCATGCCTGCGGGATGGGGGGAATCCCGACCTGCCAGCGGGAAGGGGGAACCCCACCGTACTAGCGGGAAGTGGGAGCCCCCTCGGCCAGTGGGATGGGAGGAACCACGACCTGCCAGGGGGAAGAGGGAGCCCTTTCCTGCCAGCGGGAAGATGTGGCCTAAACCTGCCAGCAGGAAAAGTGGCCTCAACCTGCCAGCAGGGAGGGAGAAGCCCCGCCCTGAAAGCCGGGAGGAGAGTGCCCTGCCCTGGCAGCGGGAAGGCGGGAGCCCCTCCATACCAGCGGAAAGAGGGAACCCGCCCTGCCAGCGGGTAGCAGGAAGTCCCGTTCTGCAAGCGGGATGTGGGGAAACTCCACCAGCATGCAAGAAGGTCGGAGCCCCACCCTGCTAGCGGGCAGGGGAAAGCCCCGCCCTGCTGGAGAGAATTGTGGATACCCGCCCTTCCAGCGGGAAGGGGGAAACCCCGCCCTACCAACGGGAAGGTTGGAACCCCTCCATGCCAGCAGAAAGGGGAGCTCTGCCCTGCCAGCGGGAAGAGGCGGCATCACCCTGCCAGTAGGAAAGGGGGCCCTGTCATGCCAGCGGGAAGTGTGGATCCTCGACCTGCCAGCGGAAGGAGGGGAGCCCCCTGCCAATGGTAAGGGGGAAATCCCACCCTTCCACCCTTCCAGCAGAAAGGGAGGAGCCCTGCTCTTCCAACGTAAAAGGGGAGTCCTACCCTTCCGGCGGAAAGGGGTATCCCTGCCTGCCAGCGGGAAAGAGGGAGCTCCGCCCTGCCAGCAGGAAGAGGGGATCCTGCCTTGCCAGGGGGAAGGGGGAATACCGTCCTTCCACCCTTCCAGCAGAAAGAAGGAGCCCCGCCCTTCCAGCGGGAAAGGGGAGCCGAACCCCGTCAGTGGAAAGAGGGATCCCTGCCCTGCCAGCGGGAAAGAGGGAGCCCCAGCAAGCGGGAAGTCGGAAGCACCGCCCTGAGAGCGGGAAGTGGGGAGCCCCGCCAGCCAGAAGGAAGGGAGGGCCACAACCTCCTAGCGGGAAGGGGGGGGCCTGGTCGGGCCAGCGGGGAGGAGGAGAGCCCCCTGTAGCAGGATGGGGGGAGCCCTGCCCTTCAAGCAGGAAGGGGTAGCCCCGCCCTCCAAGCCGAAAGGAGGGGCCCACCCTACCAGCGGGAAGAAGGGATCCCTGCCCTTCCAGGGTGAAGGAGGAGAGCCCCCTTGCAGCAGGAAGGGAGAGCCCTCCTGCCCGCAGGAATGGGGAGCCCTGCCCTGACAGAGGGAAGGGGGGAGCCATGCCATGCTTGTGTGATGGGGGGAACCCCGACCTGCCAGCGGGAAGGGGGAACCCCGTCGTACCAGCGGGAAGTGGGAGCCCCCTATGTCAGTGGGAAGAGCAGGCCCCCTGACAGAAGGAAGCGGGGAGCCCCGCCATGCCATCAGGATGGGGGAACCCCGCCATGCCAGCGGGAGGGGTGGAACGCCGTCTTGCTAGCAGCAAGGGGGAGCCCCGCCCTACCAGCGGGAAGAGGGGGCCTCGCCCTGCCCTCAGGAAGGGGGTCCCCGCCCTTCCAGCTGGAAGGAGGGAGCCGCGCCCCACTAGAGGGAGGAGGAGAGCTGCCTGCCAGCAGAAAGGCGGATCCTTGCCCTGCCAGGGGGAAGGGGGAACACCGCCCTTCCACCCTTCCAGCGGAAAGGGAGGAGCCCCGCTCATCCAGCGGGAAAAGGGACGCCAACCCTGCCAGTGGAAGGTGGGATCCCTGCCCTGCCAGCAGGAAAGAGGGAGCCCCAGCAAGCGGGAAGTCGGAAGCACTGCCCTGAGAGCGAGAGTGGGGAGCCCCGCCCTGCCAGTTGGAAGGGGTAGCCCAGCCCTGCTAGCAGGAAAGGGGGAGCCCCACCCTGCCACCATTAAAGGGGGAGTCCGGCCCTGCCAGCGGGAAGAGGGGAGTCCAGCCCTGCCAGCAGGAAGGGGCACTACAGCCCTGCAAGCGGGAAGGGGAGAACCCCACCCGGCCAGCGAGAAGGTGGAAGCCCAGCCCTGCTAGCTGGAAGGGGGAAGCCCCGCCCTGCTAGAGGGAAATGGGAAGTCCCGCCCTTCCAGCGGGAAGGGGGAAGCCCCGCCCTGCCAACGGGAAGGATGGATCCCCACCGTGCTAGCAGGAAGGGGAAGCCCCGCCCTGCCAGCAGGAAGATACTGCATCGCCCTGCCAGCTGGAAGGGGGGCCCCGCTATAGGAGCAGGAAGTTTGGAGCCTCGCCCTACCAGCGGTAAGCGGGGAATCCCGCCCTTTCACCCTTACAGCGGAAAGGGAAGAGCCTGCCCTTTCCAACGGGAAAAGGGAGCCCTACCCTGCCAGCGAAAAAGGGTATCCCTGCCTGCCAGCGGGAAAGAGGGAGCTCCCCCCTGTCAGCGGGAAGCGAGGAGTCCTACCATGCCAGCGGGAAGGGGGGAGTCCCGCCATGCCAGCAGGAAGGGGTGAAACCTACTGTGCCAGAGGGAAGGGGAATCCCCATGAGAGCAAGAAGGGAGCCCAGTCATGCCAGCAGAATGGGTAGAACCCCGCTATGCCAGCTGGAAGGAGGAGCCCCTCCCTGCCAGAAGGAATGGGGGAGACCCTCACTGCCAGCGGGAAGGGGTGAGCCTGCCCTTTCAATGGGAAGGGGGGAGTCCCGTCCTGCCAGCGGGAAGTGGGGAGCTCTGCCCTGACAGCAGGAAGGGGGGAGCCACGCCGTACCGGCAGGAAGGTGTAGCACCGCCCTGCCAACAAGAAGGGAGGGCGACCCGCCCGCCCTGCGGGAATGAGGGAGTTCCTCCCTGCCAGCGGGATGGGGAGAGCTCTGCCCTGACAGCGGGAAGGGGGGAGCCATGCCCTGCCAGCAGGAGTGGGTAGCACCGCCCTGCCACCGCGAAGGGGAAAGCCCCGCCAGCCAGCAGGAAAAAGGGCCACAACCTGCAAGCGGGAAATGGGGGCCTGTGTCCTGCCGGCGGGGAGGAGGAGAGCCCCCTGTAGCAGGATAGGGGGAGCCCAGCCCTACCAGCAGGAAGGGGTAGCCCCGCCCTCCAAGCGGGAAAGGGGGGCCCACCCTGCCAGCGGGAAGGGGGGAGCCCTGCCATGCCAGCGTTAAGGAGGGGAGACCCCTTGCAGCAGGAAGGGAGAGCCCTCCTGCAAGCAGGAATGGGGAGACCCGCCCTGACAGAGGGAATGGGGGAAGCCACACCATGCCTGCGGGATGGGGGGAATCCCGACCTGCCAGCGGGAAGGAGGAACCCCACCGTACTAGCGGGAAGTGGGAGCCCCCTCGGCCAGTGGGATGGGAGGAACCACGACCTGCCAGGGGGAAGAGGGAGCCCTTTCCTGCCAGCGGGAAGATGTGGCCTAACCCTGCCAGCAGGAAGAGTGGCCTCAACCTGCCAGCAGGGAAGGAGAAGCCCCGCCCTGAAAGCCGGGAGGAGAGAGCCCTGCCCTGGCAGCGGGAAGGCGGGAGCCCCTCCATACCAGCGGAAAGAGGGAACCCGCCCTGCCAGCGGGTAGCAGGAAGTCCCGTTCTGCAAGCGGGATGTGGGGAAACCCCACCAGCATGCAAGAAGGTCGGAGCCCCACCCTGCTAGCAGGCAGGGGAAAGCCCCGCCCTGCTGGAGAGAATTGTGGATACCCGCCCTTCCAGCGGGAAGGGGGAAACCCCGCCCTGCCAACGGGAAGGTTGGAACCCAGCCATGCCAGCAGAAAGGGGGAGCTCCGCCCTGCCAGCGGGAAGAGGCGGCCTCACCCTGCCAGTAGGAAAGGGGGCCCTGTCATGCCAGCGGGAAGTGTGGATCCTCGACCTGCCAGCGGAAGGAGGGGAGCCCCCTGCCAATGGTAAGGGGGAAATCCCACCCTTCCACCCTTCCAGCAGAAAGGGAGGAGCCCTGCTCTTCCAACGTAAAAGGGGAGTCCTACCCTTTCGGCGGAAAGGGGTATCCCTGCCTGCCAGCGGGAAAGAGGGAGCTCCGTCCTGCCAGCAGGAAGAGGGGATCCTTGCCCTGCCAGGGGGAAGGGGGAATCCCGTCCTTCCACCCTTCCAGCAGAAAGAAGGAGCCCCGCCCTTCCAGCGGGAAAGGGGAGCCGAACCCCGTCAGTGGAAAGGGGGATCCCTGCCCTGCCAGCAGGAAAGAGGGAGCCCCAGCAAGTGGGAAGTCGGAAGCACCGCCCTGAGAGCGGGGAGTGGGGAGCCCCGCCAGCCAGAAGGAAGGGAGGGCCACAACTTCCTAGCGGGAAGGGGGGGCCTGGTCCTGCCAGCGGGGAGGAGGAGAGCCCCCTGTAGCAGGATGGGGGGAGCCCTGCCCTTCAAGCAGGAAGGGGTAGCCCCGCCCTCCAAGCTGAAAGGAGGGGCCCACCCTGTCAGCGGGACGAAGGGATCCCTGCCCTTCCAGCGTGAAGGAGGGGAGCCCCCTTGCAGCAGGAAGGGAGAGCCCTCCTGCCCGCAGGAATGGGGAGCCCTGCCCTGACAGGGGGAAGGGGGGAGCCATGCCATGCTTGTGTGATGGGGGGAACCCCGACCTGCCAGCGGGAAGGGGAAACCCCGTCGTACCAGCGGGAAGTGGGAGCCCCCAATGTCAGTGGGAAGAGCAGGCCCCCTGACAGAAGGAAGCGGGGAGCCCCGCCATGCCATCAGGATGGGGGAACCCCGCCATGCCAGCGGGAGGGGTGGAACGCCGTCTTGCCAGCAGCAAGGGGGAGCCCCGCCCTACCAGCGGGAAGAGGGGGCCTCGCCCTGCCCTCAGGAAGGGGGTCCCCGCCCTTCCAGCTGGAAGGAGGGAGCCGCGCCCCACTAGAGGGAGGAGGAGAGCTGCCTGCCAGCAGAAAGGTGGATCCTTGCCCTGCCAGGGGGAAGGGGGAACACCGCCCTCCCACCCTTCCAGAGGAAAGGGAGGAGCCCCGCCCATCCAGCGGGAAAAGGGACGCCAACCCTGCCAGTGGAAGGTGGGATCCATGCCCTGCCAGCAGGAAAGAGGGAGCCCCAGCAAGCGGGAAGTCGGAAGCACCGCCCTGAGAGCGAGAGTGGGGAGCCCCGCCCTGCCAGTTGGAAGGGGTAGCCTAGCCCTGCTAGCGGAAAAGGGGGAGCCCCACCCTGCCACCATTAAAGGGGGAGTCCGGCCTTGCCAGCGGGAAGAGGGGAGTCCAGCCCTGCCAGCAGGAAGGGGCACTACAGCCCTGCAAGCGGTAAGGGGAGAGCCCCATCCGGCCAGCGAGAAGGTGGAAGCCCAGCCCTGCTAGCTGGAAGGGGGAAGCCCCGCCCTGCTAGAGGGAAATGGGAAGTTCCACCCTTCCAGCGGGAAGGGGGAAGCCCCGCCCTGCCAACGGGAAGGATGGATCCTCACCGTGCCAGCAGGAAGGGGAAGCCCCGCCCTGCCAGCAGGAAGAGACTGCATCGCCCTGCCAGCTGGTAGGGGGGCCCCGCTATAGGAGCAGGAAGTTTGGAGCCTCGCCCTGCCAGCGGTAAGCGGGGAATCCCGCCCTTTCACCCTTCCAGCGGAAAGGGAAGAGCCTGCCCTTTCCAACAGGAAAGGGGAGCCCTACCCTGCCAGCGAAAAAGGGTATCACTGCCTGCCAGCGGGAAAGAGGGAGCTCCCCCCTGTCAGCGGGAAGCGAGGAGTCCTACCATGCCAGCGGGAAGGGGGGAGTCCCGCCATCCCAGCAGGAAGGGGTGAAACCTACTGTGCCATAGGGAAGGGGAATCCCCATGAGAGCAAGAAGGGAGCCCAGTCATGCCAGCAGAATGGGTAGAACCCCGCTATGCCAGCTGGAAGGAGGAGCCCCTCCCTGCCAGAAGGAATGGGGGAGACCCTCACTGCCAGCGGGAAGGGGTGAGCCCGCCCTTTCAATGGGAAGGGAATAGTCCCGTCCTGCCAGCGGGAAGTGGGGAGCTCTGCCCTGACAGCAGGAAGGGGGGAGCCACGCCGTACCGGCAGGAATGTGTAGCACCGCCCTGCCAACAAGAAGGGAGGGCAACCCGCCCGCCCTGCGGGAATGAGGGAGTTCCGCCCTGCCAGCGGGATGGGGAGAGCTCTGCCCTGACAGCGGGAAGGGGGGAGCCATGCCCTGCCAGCAGGAGTGGGTAGCACCGCCCTGCCACCGCGAAGGGGAAAGCCCCGCCAGCCAGCAGGAAAAAGGGCCACAACCTGCAAGCGGGAAATGGGGGCCTGTGTCCTGCCAGCGCGGAGGAGGAGAGCCCCCTGTAGCAGGATAGGGGGAGCCCTGCCCTTCCAGCAGGAAGGGGTAGCCCCGCCCTCCAAGCGGGAAAGGGGGGCCTACCCTGCCAGCGGAAGGGGGGAGCCCTGCCCTGCCAGCGTGAAGGAGGGGAGACCCCTTGCAGCAGGAAGGGAGAGCCCTCCTGCAAGCAGGAATGGGGAGACCCGCCCTGACAGAGGGAATGGGGGAAACCACGCCATGCCTGCGGGATGGGGGGAATCCCGACCTGCCAGCGGGAAGGGGGAACCCCACCGTACTAGCGGGAAGTGGGAGCCCCCTCGGCCAGTGGGATGGGAGGAACCACGACCTGCCAGGGGGAAGAGGGAGCCCTTTCCTGCCAGCGGGAAGATGTGGCCTAAACCTGCCAGCAGGAAAAGTGGCCTCAACCTGCCAGCAGGGAGGGAGAAGCCCCGCCCTGAAAGCCGGGAGGAGAGTGCCCTGCCCTGGCAGCGGGAAGGCGGGAGCCCCTCCATACCAGCGGAAAGAGGGAACCCGCCCTGCCAGCGGGTAGCAGGAAGTCCCGTTCTGCAAGCGGGATGTGGGGAAACTCCACCAGCATGCAAGAAGGTCGGAGCCCCACCCTGCTAGCGGGCAGGGGAAAGCCCCGCCCTGCTGGAGAGAATTGTGGATACCCGCCCTTCCAGCGGGAAGGGGGAAACCCCGCCCTACCAACGGGAAGGTTGGAACCCCTCCATGCCAGCAGAAAGGGGAGCTCTGCCCTGCCAGCGGGAAGAGGCGGCATCACCCTGCCAGTAGGAAAGGGGGCCCTGTCATGCCAGCGGGAAGTGTGGATCCTCGACCTGCCAGCGGAAGGAGGGGAGCCCCCTGCCAATGGTAAGGGGGAAATCCCACCCTTCCACCCTTCCAGCAGAAAGGGAGGAGCCCTGCTCTTCCAACGTAAAAGGGGAGTCCTACCCTTCCGGCGGAAAGGGGTATCCCTGCCTGCCAGCGGGAAAGAGGGAGCTCCGCCCTGCCAGCAGGAAGAGGGGATCCTGCCTTGCCAGGGGGAAGGGGGAATACCGTCCTTCCACCCTTCCAGCAGAAAGAAGGAGCCCCGCCCTTCCAGCGGGAAAGGGGAGCCGAACCCCGTCAGTGGAAAGAGGGATCCCTGCCCTGCCAGCGGGAAAGAGGGAGCCCCAGCAAGCGGGAAGTCGGAAGCACCGCCCTGAGAGCGGGGAGTGGGGAGCCCCGCCAGCCAGAAGGAAGGGAGGGCCACAACCTCCTAGCGGGAAGGGGGGGGGCCTGGTCGGGCCAGCGGGGAGGAGGAGAGCCCCCTGTAGCAGGATGGGGGGAGCCCTGCCCTTCAAGCAGGAAGGGGTAGCCCCGCCCTCCAAGCCGAAAGGAGGGGCCCACCCTACCAGCGGGAAGAAGGGATCCCTGCCCTTCCAGCGTGAAGGAGGAGAGCCCCCTTGCAGCAGGAAGGGAGAGCCCTCCTGCCCGCAGGAATGGGGAGCCCTGCCCTGACAGAGGGAAGGGGGGAGCCATGCCATGCTTGTGTGATGGGGGGAACCCCGACCTGCCAGCGGGAAGGGGGAACCCCGTCGTACCAGCGGGAAGTGGGAGCCCCCTATGTCAGTGGGAAGAGCAGGCCCCCTGACAGAAGGAAGCGGGGAGCCCCGCCATGCCATCAGGATGGGGGAACCCCGCCATGCCAGCGGGAGGGGTGGAACGCCGTCTTGCTAGCAGCAAGGGGGAGCCCCGCCCTACCAGCGGGAAGAGGGGGCCTCGCCCTGCCCTCAGGAAGGGGGTCCCCGCCCTTCCAGCTGGAAGGAGGGAGCCGCGCCCCACTAGAGGGAGGAGGAGAGCTGCCTGCCAGCAGAAAGGAGGATCCTTGCCCTGCCAGGGGGAAGGGGGAACACCGCCCTTCCACCCTTCCAGCGGAAAGGGAGGAGCCCCGCTCATCCAGCGGGAAAAGGGACGCCAACCCTGCCAGTGGAAGGTGGGATCCCTGCCCTGCCAGCAGGAAAGAGGGAGCCCCAGCAAGCGGGAAGTCGGAAGCACTGCCCTGAGAGCGAGAGTGGGGAGCCCCGCCCTGCCAGTTGGAAGGGGTAGCCCAGCCCTGCTAGCAGGAAAGGGGGAGCCCCACCCTGCCACCATTAAAGGGGGAGTCCGGCCCTGCCAGCGGGAAGAGGGGAGTCCAGCCCTGCCAGCAGGAAGGGGCACTACAGCCCTGCAAGCGGGAAGGGGAGAACCCCACCCGGCCAGCGAGAAGGTGGAAGCCCAGCCCTGCTAGCTGGAAGGGGGAAGCCCCGCCCTGCTAGAGGGAAATGGGAAGTCCCGCCCTTCCAGCGGGAAGGGGGAAGCCCCGCCCTGCCAACGGGAAGGATGGATCCCCACCGTGCTAGCAGGAAGGGGAAGCCCCGCCCTGCCAGCAGGAAGATACTGCATCGCCCTGCCAGCTGGAAGGGGGGCCCCGCTATAGGAGCAGGAAGTTTGGAGCCTCGCCCTACCAGCGGTAAGCGGGGAATCCCGCCCTTTCACCCTTACAGCGGAAAGGGAAGAGCCTGCCCTTTCCAACGGGAAAAGGGAGCCCTACCCTGCCAGCGAAAAAGGGTATCCCTGCCTGCCAGCGGGAAAGAGGGAGCTCCCCCCTGTCAGCGGGAAGCGAGGAGTCCTACCATGCCAGCGGGAAGGGGGGAGTCCCGCCATGCCAGCAGGAAGGGGTGAAACCTACTGTGCCAGAGGGAAGGGGAATCCCCATGAGAGCAAGAAGGGAGCCCAGTCATGCCAGCAGAATGGGTAGAACCCCGCTATGCCAGCTGGAAGGAGGAGCCCCTCCCTGCCAGAAGGAATGGGGGAGACCCTCACTGCCAGCGGGAAGGGGTGAGCCTGCCCTTTCAATGGGAAGGGGGGAGTCCCGTCCTGCCAGCGGGAAGTGGGGAGCTCTGCCCTGACAGCAGGAAGGGGGGAGCCACGCCGTACCGGCAGGAAGGTGTAGCACCGCCCTGCCAACAAGAAGGGAGGGCGACCCGCCCGCCCTGCGGGAATGAGGGAGTTCCTCCCTGCCAGCGGGATGGGGAGAGCTCTGCCCTGACAGCGGGAAGGGGGGAGCCATGCCCTGCCAGCAGGAGTGGGTAGCACCGCCCTGCCACCGCGAAGGGGAAAGCCCCGCCAGCCAGCAGGAAAAAGGGCCACAACCTGCAAGCGGGAAATGGGGGCCTGTGTCCTGCCGGCGGGGAGGAGGAGAGCCCCCTGTAGCAGGATAGGGGGAGCCCAGCCCTTCCAGCAGGAAGGGGTAGCCCCGCCCTCCAAGCGGGAAAGGGGGGCCCACCCTGCCAGCGGGAAGGGGGGAGCCCTGCCATGCCAGCGTGAAGGAGGGGAGACCCCTTGCAGCAGGAAGGGAGAGCCCTCCTGCAAGCAGGAATGGGGAGACCCGCCCTGACAGAGGGAATGGGGGAAGCCACACCATGCCTGCGGGATGGGGGGAATCCCGACCTGCCAGCGGGAAGGAGGAACCCCACCGTACTAGCGGGAAGTGGGAGCCCCCTCGGCCAGTGGGATGGGAGGAACCACGACCTGCCAGGGGGAAGAGGGAGCCCTTTCCTGCCAGCGGGAAGATGTGGCCTAACCCTGCCAGCAGGAAGAGTGGCCTCAACCTGCCAGCAGGGAAGGAGAAGCCCCGCCCTGAAAGCCGGGAGGAGAGAGCCCTGCCCTGGCAGCGGGAAGGCGGGAGCCCCTCCATACCAGCGGAAAGAGGGAACCCGCCCTGCCAGCGGGTAGCAGGAAGTCCCGTTCTGCAAGCGGGATGTGGGGAAACCCCACCAGCATGCAAGAAGGTCGGAGCCCCACCCTGCTAGCAGGCAGGGGAAAGCCCCGCCCTGCTGGAGAGAATTGTGGATACCCGCCCTTCCAGCGGGAAGGGGGAAACCCCGCCCTGCCAACGGGAAGGTTGGAACCCAGCCATGCCAGCAGAAAGGGGGAGCTCCGCCCTGCCAGCGGGAAGAGGCGGCCTCACCCTGCCAGTAGGAAAGGGGGCCCTGTCATGCCAGCGGGAAGTGTGGATCCTCGACCTGCCAGCGGAAGGAGGGGAGCCCCCTGCCAATGGTAAGGGGGAAATCCCACCCTTCCACCCTTCCAGCAGAAAGGGAGGAGCCCTGCTCTTCCAACGTAAAAGGGGAGTCCTACCCTTCCGGCGGAAAGGGGTATCCCTGCCTGCCAGCGGGAAAGAGGGAGCTCCGCCCTGCCAGCAGGAAGAGGGGATCCTTGCCCTGCCAGGGGGAAGGGGGAATCCCGTCCTTCCACCCTTCCAGCAGAAAGAAGGAGCCCCGCCCTTCCAGCGGGAAAGGGGAGCCGAACCCCGTCAGTGGAAAGAGGGATCCCTGCCCTGCCAGCGGGAAAGAGGGAGCCCCAGCAAGCGGGAAGTCGGAAGCACCACCCTGAGAGCGGGGAGTGGGGAGCCCCGCCCTGCCAGCTGGAAAGGGTAGCCCGGCCCTGCCAGCGGGAAGGAGGGAGCCCCGCCATTCCACCGTTAAAGGGGGCATCCCGCCTTGCCCGCGGGAATGGAGGAGTCCTGCCATGCCAGCAGGAAGGGGCACTACAGCCCTGCGAGCGGGGAGGGGAGAGCCACACCCGGCCAGCGAGAAGGTGGGAGCCCCACCCTGCTAGCTGGAATGGGGAAGCCCCGCCCTGCCAGATGGAAATGGGAAGTCCCGCCCTTCCAGCGGGAAGGGGGTAGCCCCGCCCTGCCAACGGGAAGGATGGATCCCCACCGTGCCAGCAGGAAGGGGGAGCCCTGCCCTGCCAGCGGGAAGACACGGCATCGCCCTGCCAGCTGGAAGGGGGGCCCCGCCATAGGAGCGGGAAGTTTGGAGACTCGCCCTGCCAGCGGTAAGTGGGGAATCCCGCCATTTGACCCTTCCAGCGGAAAGGGAAGAGTCTGCCCTTTCCAGCGGGAAAGGGGAGCCCTACCCTGCCAGCGGAAAAGGGTATCCCTTGCCTGCCAGCGGGAAAGAGGGAGCTCCCCCCTGCCAGCGGGAAGCGGGGAGTCCTACTCTGCCAGCGGGAAGGGGGAGCCCCGCCATGCGAGCAGTAAGGGGTGAAACCTACTGTGCCAGAGGGAAGGGGAATCCCCATGAGAGCAGGAAGGGAGCCCAGTCATGCCAGCAGAATGGGTAGAACCCCGCTATGCCAGCTGGAAGGAGTAGCCCCTCCCTGCCAGAAGGAATGGGGGAGACCCTCACTGCCAGCGGGAAGGGGCGAGCCCGCCCTGCCAGTGGGAAGGGGGGAGTCCCGCCTTGCCAGCGGGAAGGAGGGAGATCCGCCTTGACAGCGGGAAGGGTGGAGCCACGCCCTGCCAGCAGGAAGGGGTAGCACCCCCCTGCCACCGAGAAGGGAGGGCGACCCACCTGCCCCGCGGGAAGGGGGGAGCAACCCCCTGCCAGCGGGATGGGGGGAGCTCTGCCCTGACAGCGTGAAGGGGGGAACCATGCCCTGCCAGCAGGAAGGGGTAGCACCGCCCTGTCACCACGAAGGGGGGAGCCCCGCCAGCCAAAAGGAAGGGAGGGCCACAACCTGCTAGCGGGAAGGGGGGGGCCTGGTCCTGCCAGCGGGGAGGAGGAGAGCCCCCTGTAGCAGGATGGGGGGAGCCCTGCCCTTCAAGCAGGAAGGGGTAGCCCCGCTTTCCAAGCCGAAAGGGGGGGCCCACCCTGCCAGCGGGAAGGGGGGATTCCTGCCCTGCCAGCGTGAAGGAGGGGAGCCCCCTTGCAGCAGGAAGGGAGAGCCCTCCTGCCCCCAGGAATGGGGAGCCCCGCCCTGACAGAGGGAAGAGGGGAGCCACGCCATGACTGTGTGATGGGGGGAACCCCGCCCTGCCAGCGGGAAGGGGGAACCCCGTCGTACCAGCGGGAAGTGGGAGCCCCTTATGTCAGTGGGAAGAGCACCCTGGTCGGCAAGCTTGTATAGACAGTGACTAAACCACTTGGCCACGAAGAAAGATAAAAGTCAATGACAATTCTTCTGTACTTATACCTGTCGAATTCAGGTGTTTTGTACTTAGAATTGAAATCAACCCATCTTCACCATCGTAGCTAATTGGTAGTTTGTTTCCTTGGCATTCAATTAATGATAAATTTTGCACATTTAGACGTGTTTTTCATATTCAAATAAGCCATATATATTTTTGATACATTAATGTCTGGATTTTCTTAACGACCTCGGTGAAGATGGGTTGATTTCAATTCTAAGTACAAAACACCTGAATTCGACAGGTATAAGTACAGAAGAATTGTCATTGACTTTTATCTTTCTTCGTGGCCAAGTGGTTTAGTCACTGTCTATACAAGCTTGCCGACCAGGGTTCGATTCCCGGCCGGACCCAAGCTCTTGTCTTTGTGTGATTTCGCCTGGGGCTCTGATCCCGAGGTCGTTAAGAGAATCCAGACATTAATGTATCAAAAATATATATGGCTTATTTGAATATGAAAAACACGTCTGAATGTGCAAAATTTATCATTAATTGAATGCCAAGTAACAAACTACCAATTAGCTACGATGGTGAAGATGGGTTGATTTCAATTCTAAGTACAAAACACCTGAATTCGACAGGTATAAGTAAAGAAGAATTGTCATTGACTTTTATCTTTCTTCGTGGCCAAGTGGTTTAGTCACTGTCTATACAAGCTTGCCGACCAGGGTTCGATTCCCGGCCGGACCCAAGCTCTTGTCTTTGTGTGATTTCACCTGGGGCTCTGATCCCGAGGTCGTTAAGAGAATACAGAAATTAATGTATCAAAAATATATATGGCTTATTTGAATATGAAAAACACGTCTAAATGTGCAAAATTTATCATATATACATATATATATATATATATATATATATATATATATATATATATATATATGTATATATATACATATGTATACATAAATATATGTATATGTATATATACATATATCAATACATATATATACATATTGATATGCATATACAGTATATACATATATATACACACACACACACATATATATATATATATATATATATATATATATATATATATATATATATGCATATATATACATATATATACGTGTATATATATGTGTGTATGTATGTATACATATATATATATATATATATATATATATATATATATATGTATATGTATATATATATATATATATATATATATATATATATATATATATATATATACAGTATATATATGTATGTGTATATATATATATATGCATATATACATATATACATACATACATATATATATATATATATATATATATATATGTATGCATATATATATGCATATATATATATATATATATATATATATATATATATATATATATATATATATATATATATATATATGTACATATACATATATGTATGTATATATATGTATATATATGCACAAGATCGTCCAAATAGGCATGCAATATGTCCCCTAGCAAGTCTCCAAACACTATGTTAATCTTTCTAGTAAATATTATGGAAGCACAATGTGAACCAAAAGGCATACACAAAAATTCATAATGTTCCCTGGCTGTGCTGAAGGCAGTGTATGGGATACTATTTTCTTTTAAGTCCAAACTGGTAAAATATTTGTTCTGACCTAACAAAGATGAAATATCATCAGTACATGGCACTAGGAATCGATCAGGGATCGTCTCCTCATTTAAGCGACGGAAGTCTACGCTGATACGCCATGTTCGATCTTTTTTCGGTACAACTATTAAAGGAAAATTATAAGGGCTGTTCGATTTCCTAATGACTCCTTCTTCTAGCATTTTACCTACTTCATCATTTATCTCATTCTGGAATTTCATAGGGAGTGTACGAGGGTACATAGATAATTTTCTGCTTGTCTTTTAACCTTATTTGATGTTCTATTACATCTGTTTTACCTAAGGATCCATCCGTATTGGAGAAAACATCATGATATTCAGTTAAAATTCCAAAAAATTTCTGCTGAATTTCCTCTTCTTGAATGTCTTTACTGATTTTATTTTTAATAGATTGCAAAAGGGATTCATCCGCAACTGATTGAGCGTGATTGATTTCAGCGACGGTAGGAATATGATGTTTATAAACTTCTACATCCAAGATATCTTGATTTTTGTGAAGTACTAAAGTGGTATTTAAATGATCACAGACTTCAATATTACATTTTTGTTGTGAGCCGACTGTATAAATAGCTTGTGTGACGGACAATCCGTTAGTTTTCAAAGTGTCGGAAAGGATTAATATTTCAGATCCCGGCAAAGTTTTCTTTACTCGCACTATTATATTCGAAGTTACGTTCGGCTCGATAGATTGCGTGTAAGATGATATTATGGGTGAACAAGAATTCTGTTGGGTCGCGTAGATTATTTCTTTATTCATGAGACAAGTGATTGGTTCTTCAACTTACGCTACTGTTTTATTTGTCGTCTACTTTTTATCCAAAACTGATTTTAAGGTATTAGAAGACTTATAGAATTTTCCTTTGATATACACGCCGTGTTTGGCAGGGGCTAAGATAACGTTTTGATTGCCCATAGACAGGTATCCTATAATTACAGCTGGATACATATCAATGTTTTGTACAACAACAAAAATGATTCCCCTGAAGAAAGGAAAAATTAATACTATAAAGAATTGCAGAGTGTAACAGATGAGATCCCAGAGAGAGATATTAAAATTGTGATTGGTAACTTCGATGCTAAAATTGGAAGAACGTGATGGGTGTTGAGGGTCTTGGTGAAGTTCCAAATGAAAATGCGGGATATTCTATAAGTTTTTGTTCAACAAACAATATTGATATTGGGGGTGCTTTTCTCCAGCACAAGGATATCCACAAATATACACGAACTTCACTATGTGGCAATTACAAATATCAATTAGATCGCAAAGCCATTAATAAAGAGAGAAAGAGGACTCTGCAAAGTGTAAGAAGCTTAGAGGTTCAGATATTGGTAGTGATCACCATCTCCTCATTGCCACACTGAAATTAAAACTGAAAGGACCCAACAGAAATGTTGATTGAATACCTAGGTTTGATACAACTAAGCTTCTAGAGAATGAGCACAGAAAAATCTTTGCAATTGAATGTGGGAATCGATCTACAGTCTTAGAAACTTTAGGAGACGATGAGCAGACAATTATGGAAGAATGGTGTAATATAAGAACACATATCAGTCAGTTGGTAGGGAAGTTTTGGGCCATGAAGTTACAAGGAGAAAGCCATTGATATCAAATGATACTTGGGATCCTATAAAAAGGAGAAAAAGACAGAAATTGACTGTTGAGGAGGAAGTAATAAAGATTACAAGGTAGAGCATGCTAAGTATTCCAGTATTGATAGTGAGGTGAAAAGATAACAAGAAATGACTGGAGAGAATTTTTAGACAAGAAAGTAGATGAGTGCGACAAAGCTACGAATTCAGGGAGTGGCTATGTTGTAAAAATTGCTCAAGGAATTATTGATGAAATCTCTACACGAGCAAAGAAGAAACATGTACCAATCAAAAAGAGAGATGGCTCTATTATAACAATAGAAGATGAAGAAAGGAACCGTTGGTTGGAACACTTTCGTGAGGTCATGAATAGGAGTTATGAAGTGAATAGTTTGATTGATATACCTGAAGCTAAGGAAGACCTTGCTGTGCCCATGAATGAATTCAGTGTGTTTGAAATCGAAGCTATCAATATAATCTTGAAGAAATGGAATACAATGGATACTGCCAAGATAATATCGGCCGAAAACGAAGTGTCTCCCAGACTACTTATAAGATTATTTTGTAGAATGAGGCATGAAGAGGCAAAGCCTGATGAATGGGAGCTAGAAGTGTTGGTGAAATGGCAAAAATAAAAGGAGATCTGACTGATTCAAATAACTACAGAATCATCACACTTGCACCAGTTGTCATGAAAATATATAGTATGCTCATTCTAAAGAGACTACAAAGAAAGATTGATGAAAAGCTGAGATAAATAATCAGGATTTAGAAAAGGTAAAAGTTGTATTGACCAAATTTTCATTTCAAGACATGTGGTACAGCAATGTGTAGAATATAGGAATCCACTTTTCATGACATTTGTAGACTATGAAAAAGTCTTTAATAATGTGTACCGGTCAATTTTGTGAAGACTCCTGCAATATTATGGAGTTCCTCTCAAATATGTAGATTTAATTAAGTTTGTTCATGAGCACAGCAAATGGAAAAGTTAATGTGACTGGAGACCTATCAGACGAATTTCAAGTGAATAGTGGAATACTCCAAGGGAATGTGTTGTCACCTATGTTGTTTATCCTTCTCATGAATTTTGTATCTCTTAGAACAGTTTTGGATGGTGGAGAAGGATTGGGCTGGATTGGTAACAGGATATTACCTGAGCTAGAGTATGCTGATGCCGCTGTCCTTATTAGCAGAATACCACAGGACTTGCAAAGCTTGCTTACCAGGATGCATGAAATATCACGTGAGGTTAGGCTCAAGACAGACAGAAGGAAGACAGAGATGATGAAAATGGAATATGCAATGGAAGATGAAATACCCTTTGAAGAAGAAAGGATTAATGAGGTGGAATCATTTAAATATCCAGTAACTATGATATCTAATACAGGATCTTTAGAATTGGAGTTCAATGAAAGATTGAAAAAAAAAATAAACCATATAATGGCTAGGTTAAGTAAAATTTGGAAATATAAAAATCTGGCTATATATCAGTTTAGTGAGATCGGTGTTACTGTATGGATATGAGTCGTGGTATGACAATGAAACAATATCCAACCGATTTTGTAGATTTGAGAACAAAGCCCTAAGAAGAATATCAGGAGTTGAATGGAAGAACAGGATTATAAATGAAAATATAAGAGAGATTACTTGAGTGCCATATGTGGATTAGTTCACCAAATTTTCAACTGGTCTCCACAAGGCACTAGAAGAGTTGGAAAACCCATGGCTGAGGACCATGAAGTGCGAAGTAGGAGATGATGAATGGAAATAGTATTGAATTAAAAGCTCAAGATAGAGACGACGGGCGAAATCTAACCGAGGCCATTTGCGTCAATAGGTGTAGGAGGAGATGATGATGATGCTATGTAGCTTCAAGCAATTCAACTAGTCACTTTGTCTCCTTCTTCCTCTAAAAACTGTTGTGTTGCTCTACAAATGCAAAATAATGGATGCTCCTTATCCTCTTTATAAATTGCCACATACCATTTTCCTACAACTGAGGATTCTTTATATGGAGGTAAAACACTCTTCTAAAATGATTTCAATTCCTTTTTATTATCTTTCAATTTAAGTATAAATAAATCCTGATCACATTCACTATCGGGACTATCCAAGTAGTTTGAATAATCACTATTTATTATCTTGGTCAATTTAGATTTTTATTGTGTTCTCTTTAGTGTTTGCAGAGAAATTTTTCTTAAAAAATCATGAAATATTTGATTGCTTTGTATTTCCATTATTTATCATGTGCTCATCTCTCTTATTACCTTGCTTTGGGGTTTTCTCTATTTTTCTTCATTTCATCTTTATTTTTTTTTTTCTTAAATTTTCGATTGCATTCTTTTCTGTTACTATTTGAGCAAATGACTTTCCTATTCTTGTTTTGATTTTATCATTCTTGATTGCTTTTTCTGTAAGATTATCTTTTGTAGGTAAAAGTTTCTCTTTAATGGCTCGTTCATAATATGAGGTAACAATAATAAAAATTGCCTTGCCGCTAAGATATTTCTTTTATTGCTGAAATATTGGAATTTCTAACAAACCATTTTTATAGATGAGACCTCCCTATTTTGAAAGCCTATTTGATTTTTTGGTCATAAATTATTGATATAGATTTTGTACAAAGGTTTCTAAAAAAAAGGCTCAAATTTGCCTCACTCTACTATACTCTTCGTTGCCATCCTTAGACACGATAGCTTGTAGGCTATCTACCTAGACCATAGGTGAGAGAGAGTTTTTCCTTCCCTGGACTAAATCTCTTTGCTGCTTTAGGGGCCACCCTTGGGTGTTTTCTCTGCTCCTTCCCCTTCCTTATTAGGCCATAACCCGACTCTACTGGGAACTACAGTTCCTCTTGTCTAGTCATCATACCTCAGCTATTTAAGTTTTTCCATAACCCGCTAGGTAGGCTAAGCTTGCCTACACAGTTCTCCCTATGGCCTAACCCTATCTAGGCAAGGAGTTGGTACCCATTGGGGTTCTCTTCTACCGCCTTGGCAGTTGCCTGTTCTGTGTTTGTAGCTTCCCATCCTCTGCAAGGTTCCTCTTGCTGCGGAGTCTTGACTCCCTTGCCTGATTAGCCTATCTTGGCAGAAATGTCGCCTTCTGTCTCTGCTTTCGGTCTTGTCAGCTTGAGTCCTTCTAGTACGGGCTGTGTGTTGGCTATGGGACATTCACTCTCCTGCCTCAGCTGCAGCCTTAGACTGGTCATCTGCGTTTTCCTATCCTCTTCCATATCTGAGGAACATTGTCCTCTGAAGTTGGTCGATTGGATCTGCCTGGTTGTCAGGACATCCTTTGATTTCCCAATTCTTAGCATCCTGGCCGTCTTGTACGGCTCTCATTATCTTTCGAGCTAACCCCCTCTTTTCATAAGTTAATGATAATGATCAGGTCTATGCAGGTTCCTTTAATAGCTGCCTTTCATTCATATACCCCCCCCCCCTGCGTTTAGACCCTCCCCTATGGGATTGGCCACTCTCTTCCTGTCGACTTGACAATACCTCTGAAACAGCTAAGGTCCAAGCTCGCCTATTTCATCAGAAGGGCTGACCCTGAAAGTATTCCATCGGGTCATGACCCTAGAAAATTTGCCGTTTCCTTAAATTCTTTTCCAATTTATGCCCTTTGCAGGCTTGAAAATCTTCGAGAGAGTTCTTCAAACATTACTTACGTTAGTTGGAAGAGATTAAACACTTTCTGTGGCTGCTGGTAGTGTGACTAAACAAGCTTCTTAAGTGTTGTACATGGACTCTTACGGCCTGTATAGGTTGGCCTTCTTAGTCTACATTGTACAAAGGGATTAAAATTCTTTTTAATGTACTATTCAATATTGTAAAGAGACGAAGATGTTTTCCTTTTATGTCTTGGAAGTTACTATTTTACTACTATGTTACATAATTTCTGGTGTCTGAAAACTTCGGTTTTCTATGTGTATCTACTGTATATAATGTTGCATTACTACTGTTACATGTAAGAATTTTTGGAAACAATAAAAGACTACTGTTTCTTTTTGCGATTCCTTTCATTGGACCCGCTATATAGAATAAAAGTAGTGTACATCAATCTTATAGCACTCCTTTTATAGACTTCGATCTTTTCATCTGCTGGAGACAAAGTTCTTCTTCAAAGTGAGTGGGACTGTGCTATTGATTTCCTTTTCTCCTACTTTTTGAAAACATTTCGCATACTCTCATAATTTGGTACCGTAGTTATCAATGCTGAAAGAAGTAGGCTTATATCTATGGTGTTTAAAGGGTTAAAACTCTTCTGGCCATAATCAAGAATAACAATTCAATGGTACACTTCCATCAGGATGACATAGATCGAGCCTAAAAAATGATTTTGACATAGGAAAAATATATTTTTGGGTGAGATAGTAATGTCATCCTGATGGCCCACCCGTTACTTTTCATCCCCTCCCAATTCTCAGTGTGGGGATTCACGTCAAGCGATGGCTTCTCCTGGAATGGTTTAACAGAAAACGTGTTAGTTGTAGCACATTGAACAAACTTGTTCTGGAAACTGAAACTCAAGGTACCACAGAGAAGAATTAAAGTTCAAACTGCATAGTTTTATGTTCAGGGAGGGTGCCCCCTACACAAGATGATGGGGGATTGACCATATGATTATCCCCCTACCCCCTGGAAAATCATGAATCTGTAATGAGCCTAAACTTAAGCCTTCCAACTGGTACATCTGATTTTCATGTTTAAGGTCAAAATGACTATTCTGGATGCTTAGAATACATCTCAGACAGTCTTAGAACTTCTGGCTTATAGACCCCCTGCCACAGAGCTTCAGCCCTTTGGGCCTTGCATAGGGCTGCCCCCTTCAAATATGACCTTGCTCCATGCTTGCCCCCCCTCTGAGACACCCCTGGCTACGCCACTGTGTATCCTACCCCCTTCATGATACTTAGAGACAAGGTTAACTCTACTCGGGAAAGGATAACCATAGCTTGTTATTAACACGTCCCTGATTTATACACAATATATCTCGGGATATTCGCTCCTAAGGTTAAAACCCTGTGATGCCTTTAGGGTGAAATTTCTCTGGTATATCACTCGCAGAAATATCCCAAGTAATGGCTGCCATTGAGGCACTTCCATCAATGTCAAAATTCGTTATATATCTATAAACACCTACAAACACAATATATATATATATATATATATATATATATATATATATATATATATGTATGTATATATATATATATATATATATATATATATATATATATATATATATATATATATACATATATATATATATGCATATATATACAAACACATATATATGTATATATATATATATATATATATATATATATATATATATATATATATATATATACATACATATATATATATATATATATATATATATATATATATATATATATATATATATACATACATATATATATATATATATATATATATATGTATATAAATAAATAAATTTATATATATATATATATATATATATATATCTATATATATATATATATATATATATATATATATATATATATATACTGTATATATATATATATATATATATATATATATATATATATATATATATATACAGTGATACCTCGGTAGTCGAACGACTCTAAATTCGAACAAATCGGAGTTTGGCCAAAAAATTCGAGAAATTTTTGCTGCAGTGTTCGAACAAAAAATCGGAACTCGAACACAGCCCAATGCGCGGCCGAGTGAGATGAGCGTCCATCTCGGTTACTCTCGCCTGGTCGGGTAGCATCATTTCAAGAGAGATTGCCAGTCCGACAACACGTGTTGAGAATTTATTGTGATTTAGTGCGTTTTATTATCTTTTTTGCTGATAATAATGAGCCCCAAGAAAGTTAGTGATAAGGGGAAGGATAAGAGGAAAACATTGAGAGCAACGATCGAGTTGAAGAGGGAAATTATTGCGAAATACGAGAATGGTGTACGAGTGTCTGATCTAGCCTTACAGTATGGCATGGCGAAGTCGACCATTTCGACCTTTTTGAAAAATAAGGAAGTGAAAAAGAAAGCTAATGTTGTACAGGGAGTGACAGCAAGTAGTAAGCAAAGGCCACAAGTAATTGAGGAAATGGATAAGTTGCTCCTTATATTTATTAAAGAAAAGCAGTTGGCCAGCCACTTCATGGAAGGGGACTTTCCTTGCAAGCAATAACCTCCCTCTTCCATCCTCTCCACATCCATTCCTCTATGCCATCGAACGGCTGCTCAAAGGTACAGTAAATGGTTTAAAACTGTTTTATAGGATTTTCCGACCAATTTCATACATATCAAAATAATTATTTTTGTTTAGGTACACGTTTGATTAATATTTTAGGCCTTTTGGAATGCGTAGGAATGTATGAAAATAAACATCATTAATTCTTATGGGAAAAAAGGTTTCGGTACTGAAACAAATCAGTGGTCGAACACTGATCCCGAACGGATTATGGTCGTGTACCGAGGTATTACTGTATATATATATATATATATATATATATATATATATATATATATATATATATATATATATATATATATATATATATATATATATATATATGATAGGGTTCCCGAAGTCTGGGCACTAAAAATGTATTATACTATGGCTTGTGACTGGGAACCAAACATATAATATTATAGATACTACGACTGACAAGTTAATCAACCTCTTGAATTCCAAACTACATTGTTTTCT
>NC_090738.1:215000-277500 GCF_036898095.1 Palaemon carinicauda | reverse complement strand
ATCAACTGACCAGAGAAATACTATCAGATTTAATATATTTTTAATTTTGTTAGTTATTATCTTAGCTATGACTTTAAAATCTACATTTAGCACAGTTATCGGTCTCCAGTTGCAATATGATCTAGGTCCACTCCTTTCAGTGTGAGAGTAATTATTCCTTTATTTAGTTTTAAAGCAGTTTCATTTTCAATCACAAATTTCATTTGGTTTACAAAATATTGCTTTATCTCTTTCCAAAAGTTCTTATAATAAGTTTTTTTTACTAGTGATTCAATTGTAAAGGATCTCAATTAGTCACCCATTTTTTATGCTATATAGCTTAGTTTTTGTACTGTTTTATAATATTGAGTATTTCTAAATTTTACGTTACTACATAAGCATTTCAAGCTATTGAATAATTAGGTATTCAAAACCTTGATCATCAATACCGATGGACTAGAGATTATTATTATTCAAAACCTTGATCGTTAGTACCGATGGACCATAGATCATTTAGTGGCAGTTCGTGCACAAATGTATTCAAATGCTTGATCTTTAATACCGATGGACCATAGGTCATTTAGTAACAGTTCATGCACAACTGCATCAAAAGCAGCACTAAGATCAAGTGATATTAAAATACCAAGAAAACTTGGTTGACAGAAATTATTGTGTGCAAATTGGAAATTCGTATTCATCATAAGAACCTTTAAATAGAGGGGTACCTTAGTGAGTGTACTGGGCCCAATAGTATTCTGTATTTACACTATTGATCTGTCAGAAATAGTACATAGGCATGGAGTGAAGTAAAAACTATTTGTAGAAGATACACAATGTTACTTCACCATAAATGATAAAGAAGACACTACTGAAACTCTAAACCAAATTCTTGCCAGTGTTAGGGAATGGATGAAGTTAAATGAAAATAAAACTGAGTTTATGGTGGTTGGAATAAAAGAGCATAAGAAACTTAAGGGATATTCAAATAAACATAAATAAAAACATTGCCTCGATATCTATTAAAGTTCGTGATTTAGGTGTATCTCTTGACTGTAACCTGTCTTTCAATGCCCAAGTAAATAATGTAGTAAAGATGGCTGGTTTAATATTAGAAACATTGGTTTCATAAAGAAGTACCTTGATGAATATTTTCTAAAGAAACTTGTGATTGACTACTGTAACTCCATCTACTACAATTTACCAAAAGTGCAACTTAAAAAATTAAAAAGCATAATAAACAGAGGAGCAAGACTGATATAAAGTGTCCCACCCCGAGAAAGGATAACTCCTAGTCTAATTAATTTACACTGGCTGCCTATTAAAAAGAGAGTCGAGTTTAAAATATGTACAATAACCCATCAAGTTATCAAAACTGGACGTCCAAAGTATCTAAGAGAATTACTACATATTGTCCTGCCGATAAATCGTGTTGACACGAGAATAGTTACAGATGGTATCAGGTTTCAAGTTATTGGAACCTAGATATGTCTACTGTATGCTCTAGACTGCCTATAAATATGCGGCCGCCCCGAGACTATTCAATAACATCATAATAGACATTTTAAAGATTGAAGATATTAAGGCTTTTAAGAGGAAACTGAAGACATTCTTGGTCTGTAAAGGCTTCGATAGTGCCTGGTGGTTTATCAAGAGGTTGTCTTTTCCTATTTCTGATTCGTTTTCTTCTCAAAACCATCCTTACTGTCCTCCTTTCAGTTGAAGTGGCTATCCTGGAGGGTATTTAGCCTTGCATGGTGTATCGGCTCCTCCATGTTGACCAGTTTTTCCGACATTTTACTATAGTCTATGGGTATCATCAATCACTTTATTTATAATTCTGTACATATTGTTTTTGTTATAGACTTTGTTAATCTAGTTTTTAAACATGATATCTCTTTTTTAATCCTATTAATTCTTATGCTGTCTGGAGACATTGAGCGAAATCCGGGACCAGTACATCCTAGATTTCGTCAATGTCGTCTTCTGTATTGCAATATTCGTGGTCTTCATGCAAATATCCAAGACCTTGCAGTTGCGTCCAGACAGTATGATATTCTTTTGTGGTCAGAAAATTTGGTTTCTAATATGAGGCACTCATCTGAGCTCCTTATAACTGGTTTTAAGAAGCCAATAATGTTGAAACGTGATGCCATCCTAAGGGCTAGGGGAATGGCGGTGTATATTAGGACCGAGTACCCTGCTTCTCATAAGTCCTGCTATCAATGTGGTTGTCATGAGATTCAGGTAATAAAAGTTTGTGGCAGGCATAACAACTTTTATTTGTGTTCGATCTACCGGAATCCAGACATAGATGATTCTATCTTCGATTGTCTTCTTACCATTATGGCTAAGATACAAGATGATAGAAAGGCTTCTTTTGTCTTTGTTGGTGATTTTAATGCTCACCATAGGGAGTGGTTAAGTTCTATCTCTCCTACCGATCGCCATGGCTTAAGAGCTTTAGACTTTGCCTCTGAATCAGGCTGTGAGCAAATCATAAATGAAGCTACTCACAGGTCTGGTAATTGCTTGGACCTTGTATACACTGACTCCCCTGGCATTATAACTAGTAAGGTTGGTTCTCCAGTCAGGACATCTGATCATGCTTTGATTTCATTAGTAGTGAAGACTGAGCAGCCTGTCCCTGATATATCATACTCATGTAAAATTTATATGAAATCCCAAGCAGACTGTAATGGGATTTTGCAAGATCTTTTGTGCTTGAATTGGTCACAATTATATAGTAGTGTAGATCCTGTTGTCCCTCTGAATGAGAATCTAGTCAATATAATTGATAGGCGTATCCCTTCTCGTGTGCTAAGGTACCAATTGAAGGACAAACCGTGGTTCAATGATGATTATAGATGTGCTTATTTGGAGAAGCGTGAGGCCTATCATCTTTGAAAGGGTAACAGATCAGATTTGACCTGGAACAACTATATTCAGCTTCGAGCTTTTGCTCAGAGAGTTTATGCCTCAACTGAAAAGGAGTAAAATTTAATCATAAAAGAAACCCTTTTTGGTAAAACTCAGGACCATAAATGGTGGTCTTCCCTTAAATCTGTACTCTTTGGTGTAGATGCAACAGTTCCTCCTTTACTTAAACCAGATGGCTCAGTCACTCACTGTCCAAAGGAAAAGGCAACCCTTTTGGCTGATGTTTTTGACAGTAAACAGAGTAATGAAAAACTTGAACTTCCTCATTCATGTTTTCCTGAGGCTAAACTAACTAGTTTAGCTTTTTGATCTCGTGAGATTGACGCTCTGTTGAGGGACCTTGATGCTTATGGAGGTGTAGACTCAAATGGTATTTTTCCTTTGTTTTTTATAAAGACAGCAGATTTCTTAGCTCCGAAGTTATCTGTTATTTTGCGCAAGTTAGCAAGAAAAGGAGCTTTTAGCACTTGTTGGAGAATTGGTAATGTTACTTCTCTATGTAAATGTGTTTGTGGTAGCTCAAGTCCCACTGATTACCGCCCAATTTCCATATTATCTAAAGTTTTTGAATGTCTTCTGGCAAAACGTCATAATAGGTTTGCTGAAGGTAATCATCTATTCCTTAGTTTGCAATTTTGTTTTCGTAAAGGCCTTGGAGCATGTGATGCCCTTCTTACAATCTCCAATGCTCTACAGAAATCCCTTGATTGTGGTCAAGAAGTTCGTATGATTGGCCTTGATTTTAGTGCTGCCTTTGACCCTGTTAATCATGAGCCCCTTGTTTTCAAACTTAAACAGTTGGGAGTGGGTGGGTCGTTTCTTGGCATTATTATTGATTTTTTAAGTAATAGATCTCAAAGAGTTGTTGTTGATGGGCACCATAGTGAGTATAGGAATGTGATATCCGGTGTTCCACAGGGTAATGTTCTTGGCCCATTACTTTTCATACTATATACACATGACATGTGGTTTGGCCTAGAAAACAAGCTTGTTGCATATGCAGATGATGCTGCTCTCTTTGCATCAATTCCATCCCCTGAATGTAGATTTGGGGTTGGTGAATCCCTAAATAGAGATTTAGCTAAAATTAGTGCATGGTGCGAATTATGGGGTATGTAGTTGAATCCTAACAAAACTCAAAGTATGATTGTAAGTAGGTCAAGGACGGTGGCTCCTCAACATCCGGTTCTCAGTATTGATAATGTTTCTTTAAATTTGTATGATTCTTTTAAAATTTTAGGTGTGATTCTCGACAGCAAATTTACTTTTGAGAAACACATGAGGTCTGTCTTCTTCAGTTGCAGAAACAATTGGCTTATTGAGAAATTCTTACAAGATTTTCGGTGATCAATCTATTCTGAAGAAGTGTTTTAATTCTTTTATTCTACCTTGTTTTGAGTATAGTTGTCCTGTCTGGTGTTCAGCTGCTGATTCCCATCTTAATTTGTTGGACAGAAACTTACGGTCTATTAAATTTCTTATTCCTGATCTAGATATTAATCTTTGGCACCGTCGTTCAATTAGTTCATTATGCATGTTGCATAAGATTTTTCATAACTCTGACCATCCTTTACATTCAGATCTCCCTGGACAATTCTATCCTGTTCAAAATACTAGGCAGGCAGTTAATTCTAATAGCCAGGCCTTCTCCATCATGAGGCTCAATACTACACAGTATTCTAGAAGTTTTATTCCAGCTGTTACCAAGTTGTGGAATGATCTCCCTAATCGGGTAGTTGAATCAGTAGAACTTCAAAAGTTCAAAGTTGGAGCAAATGTTTTTATGTTGACCAGGCTGACATGTGTCATTTTATATTTTATATATGACATATCTGTTTTTGACGTTAAGAGTTTTTATAGGACATATCTGTTTTGGCGTTGTTACTGTTTTTAGAATGATTTATTGTTAATTTATTCTCATCATTTATTCATTTCCTTATTTCCTTTCCTCACTGGGCTATTTTTCCCTATTGGAACCCTTGGGCTTATAGCATCTTGCTTTTCCAACTAGGGTTGTAGCTTGGCTAGTAATAATAATAATAATAATAATAATAATAATAATAATAATAATAATATAGGCTACAGGACTTTGATTATTTCTTTATAGGTACATCCTCTGAGCATTACATTGATTTTGGAAATGCCCGGGCTTGTTTCCCCAATTACAACTTCCTTTACGACCTGAGCTTCTATTCCCATTGTACCTGTTACCTAGGAAGTCTTTATTAGCAAAAACTTTAGTGTGAGGAGGACCTCCTTGGGATCTACCCACATCCCTATCACCTGAAAAAGATTTAAATTTAACATTCTCACTCTTGGGGATATGGGGAGCTGATGAGGAGGTTTCGCCTCTCATGCCACTATTAGGGGAGCAAGATGTTTGATTATTTAAAGTTTTATAACTAAACTACCGCTACCTGATCGATGAGTCAATACAAACTCATCTGCTAACTGACGGCACTACTCAATTTCACACTCTTTACCTCCTCCAGGTAAACTCTCAACTCCCTGCTACAGGCCTTCTTAAATTCTTCAAGTAGGAACAGTTCACGTAATGCAGCAAAAGTGCCAATCTGACGACTTTTCAGCCAGTCGTCGAACTGTTCCTACTTGACGCGGGCAAACTCAGCGAAAGACTGCGCAGGGTGTTTTGTATAGTTACGAAACCGGAGGCGGTAGGCCTCAGGGACCAAGTCATACGATTTTAAAATTAAGGCTTTTACCTTTTGATAATCCCGAGCTACTCCCTCCTCCAAGGCATTATATACCCGCATTGCCTTGCCCACTAACCTACGCTGTATTAATACAGTCCACATTTCTGCGGGCCAAGACAACCAGGAGGCCACACGCTCAAATGCCTTGAAGAACTCAGGGACATCCTTTTCATCAAACACTGGCACCAACTTTAGTGCAGCACCTATATTAAACCAATCTTGGTAGTTCCTTTTAGGGGAACTTATCAAATTGACCCCCTACAACTTAGTCATCTCTATATTTAATTTCACCATTTTCAACTCATGACGCTTTACCGCTCGTTCTCCTCGAACTCCATTTTTTTCAACTCTATACGCTTACAAATAAGGTTGAATTCCTTCTCCTCCTTGGAATCACCCAACACATTAACAGGGGCCTGAGATATTACAGGTACAGAATGTAGAAACAAGGCTGATAAAAATCAAATAGAAAATTACGTTAATCCATAATAACCACATTCCACACGAGAATTTTATGAGTAGATAGGTAATTTATTTTGCGTATGTTTCTGTATTTATACTTACTTGGAACTTTTATGTTTCATATAGCCTACCATTTTAAAGGGCAAATTTTGTGTTTTTACATGGTATACATAAAATGTGGAAATATGAAAATTTCAATATAAAAACTAAAATATAAATTTAATTGCTGAAGGCAAAAGTGTATTGTCCAATTTTGTTCTACGATTGCGTAATTTTTTTTTTTTTTTTTTTTTTTTTGACAAAGCCTATATTTTTTTTTATTGATGAATTACGTTTAGAGAAATTTTTCAACTTTTCATTGCAATCATATTTTCTATAGCATTGTTCATTATTGATTTATTACGAAAAAATAGCCTTACATTCAGTATCTATGTTCACCCGAAACCCCTTAATGACCGTTTTTTATTGTAATTTTACTAATACATAGATAGTTTTTTTCTATACATGTTTGTTTCTCTGGAAATCATTTCAATTGCCGTTTCATATACCATTTGAAATAGTATTCTTTTTTCTTTACACGGTATTAAAAAATCAGTAAATATTAATGTATAGGTATGAAATACTTGATAGTCAATTTGTCAAATAATAGAAATTTATTGTTCAACTTTGTGCTACATTTGCTTAATTCCCTTTCACCCACACAGGTCACTTTTATTAGGTGTTTCATATAGAAAATACATTCAGCTTTCGAATGCAGTTCATATCTTAACTCATCACCTAATTACACTATGAAACGTCAGCGAATGTAGGTTGACGCTTGATGTCATTGGGCACCGTAAAAAATTCAGTATTTTGTAATCAAAGACTGCTCATTACTATTAACTTTATATCAACATCCTTGATACAACGTCACAGATCCTCCAATTATACACAATTTCAATACAAAATATACTCCTTTAGTACTGATAATCTTTTTTTAAGACATTTAAAAAAAAAATCTTACATTTTACAAAAAAATTTCACGTTTTCTTTGCTTTATCAAATACTTTTAGGTATTGTAAAAATATTCTGCTCACATTGTGAAAAAATCCAATTATTAGTAGACATAATGTTATAAACCACAAGTTCATATTTATTATAGTTTTATCTTACTAAAGAACAGAAAATATTTCTCTTTGAGTATGTAAATTTTAACTCAATATCTTGCTCTGAGGGATAACCTTGAAGAATTTTGAATAACTTAAGGGCTTATAATCACATTCGAATAGGAAAGGTTTTCCTGTTAGATAATACTGAAACACTGATTTTCCACATAATATTAAGGCATTCTTTCTCAATAGTGAAATATAAAGTCTACTTAGGCAACAACCTACTACTAACATATGCAACAATTTAATTTTCATCATCACTGCATTGCAGCAAAAGTCTACATACACCTGTAAAAAGGCAACAATACGCCAGAAATATGGCTCATTTCCATTAAGTTTAGAACTTTAAAAGTATGAGGTGAAAAAAGACACCTTTTTAAGACTTTTGGGTTATATTTACGTATTTCCAAGAAAGGACAAGAAAAGTTAAATTTACGTTAACTGATTCACTTGTTTTTGACGTTAGAATAGAAATCCCGGAGGAACTTCATTTCCAGCTGATGTTCATTAATAGAAGTACTCCATGATTAAGTTATCATATGGCAGAGTCCTTTGGTCAAGAAGAAAGGGAAGAACTTAATTAATTCATCTCATAACCACGATGGAGAACGGTCGCCCTATAAAGGGATTTAAGGGGACCGTCTGCCATGTCGCTCTCGCTAGACTTAGAGAATAGCGAAAATGACTTGAGGATACGCCATTCAGTTTTGTGGCATGATAATGGTGATTCTTTATATGAAAGAATTGAAATGTCGAGTGACGAAGATTTTGAAAATGAACGTAGCCTTTTGAAAGTGATGTGGATATCTATTGGAGTGATAAATATAATGGCCGAGAAACACCTGGGGATGCTGATTCAGGAGATGAATGGTGGGGTATGGCGTTGGGAAACTTCAAGCAATTAAAGGTAAATTTTTTTTTGTTTTTGAATCTTCTAATTTTCAGATAAGTCCAAGCTGTACAATAAACATGAATAGTAAAAGAAGTGATTATCTTTTATTATTTTTTGATGAGCTGCCTACCGAAAATATTGCCATGAAAACAAATATTACAACCAGGCCATACACGCAGAGGACTGGCGCGCTGATTTGAACACGATTCGCACGAACCGGCCAATCCTTAATGCGTTTGAGGGGAAAACAGGACAAACCTGGCGTGACTTAGTGACTATAGCCTGTCATTTCATCCTTTCAGCATGTTCATACGGCCAGGTTAGTTCAGCCAAGATTGGCAGTATAATGATAAACTGGTTGCATTTCACATTATTTTCATTCATTACTGTATGGAATCTATTTTTTTCTGTATCACTGTTCTGTTATAAGAGAGCGCTCTTTCTCTCTGTTCCCAAACTATATGTTGTAACATCTTACAGTGAAATCAAAAGATTAATAAGGGTACAATCCTGTACAGGTGGTAGAGGGAGAAGATAATAGAGAACTTAGGAAGAGTAAACCCGGTGTATGATTAATTAATCTATTATTCCGACCTATCTCACAGGATGGGACCCACAGAATCAAGCAAAATGTTATAGAGATACTTTTGAAATTTACTCAGATTTTTTTTTTTTCACATAATATAACTGTCTTCGAATAGACATTTATACATCTAACACTTTAAGTCCTTCAGTTTGTTATTGATTTAACCTAATATAATAATTTGCTCTCTTCTTTATTGATGATTATGTCCTTGCAAACAAGCACAAAATTTATCGATTTCGATGTTCTTAAAATATGTTATCTTCATTGGTCAATACTTCATTTCAGCTTTTCATTTCTTTATTTACTTTCCTCACTGGATTACTTTTCCCTGTTGGGACCCTTGGGATTATAGTATCTTGCTTTTCCAACTAGGGTTGTATCTTAGCTAATAATAATAATAATAATAATAATAATAATAATAATAATAATAATAATAATAATAATAATAATAATCTTTTCTTAATATTTTGGTAAAAATAGAAACTAAAATTTTGATAATCTAGAGTATAGTCAATTCAAAATCATAAACCAGAATAATATTCTATCCACTCCATAGACAACAACAACAACAACAATAATAATAATAATGATAATAATAATAATAATAATAATAATAATAATAATAATAATAATAATATCTCAACCCATAAATTTGTCTCTTTAGGTAACCTTATTAATTTTATTGGAACATCGACTTCCTGTCCGTTCTTTTAGGTCTTATTAGTTTTAGTTTTACCTATTTATTTTATGCTATAATATTTCTATTTATCTAATCTGGTATTTTTTTTTTCAGTTTACTATTGCACGCTGCGAGGAAAGAGGAAAATAACTATCCAACGTTGGAGCAATACTACGTCTTCTCCCATGTATGATTCATTAAAAGTAATAGAAATCGGTCATTACCATTTAGTATGTCTTTTGATATTTTATTATAGTCTTGTGGGTACAGTAACTTCTATTTATACTCTTTTTTATTTGAAATTCTCGTCTGCCAGGCTATCCATTTCCTATACAAGTCTAATATTTTGCATTTCATTGCTCTTTATTTTAGGTTCTCCCTTCATTTTCATTCATCAAGTTACGATTTATTTAAAATATCCTTTCCTTTTTCATTATACATTTTTGTCTCTAAATATACACAGTATTCTGTCTTATTCGGGCAATAAGTGCTATGAATACTCTTCATGGGAAAAAAATATGTATAGATGATGAATTAAGTAGCTCCCGATAATTCTATTTTTTTTTTTTTTGGCATCCTATATACATCTCTGCATTATTTTCTCTGCCTACATATACACAATCCTTTTCAAATGTCTATAAATTAACGCGTAAACAAGTACGCCTAATTAGAACCATAGTAGAGTATCAGTATGAGATAATCTCCGTAAAGGTCCAAAAATCCCTTTAGTATATTTTTCCAAGGAGACATTTGGACTCTTGGGTTACAAGAGATAAACGGAAAAGGTAGTCCTATGATGACTGCAAGAGAAGTAAGTACATTTCTTTTATACCACGATAATGATAGGGAGTGCTTATCACGGTCCTTCATATTATTTCAAGTCAGATTTCATAGATTTAGATTAAGTAAAAAAGAATGAAGAAAAGATATATAGAAGAATAAATAGAGTAAAAATATAAATTTTTGGCATTTTCAAAATTAGTTGTACCAATTGTACTTGATACCTTGTAACGTACCCAATTTTCCACATAAGTACCAAAAACATAACCATGTAATTGTCTTGAAAGAGCAGGCAGTGTGTAGCGTGTATGGGCATTTTTCACAGGACAGGAGCTCCGCTCCCGTCCAGCAGTACAAACTGCACGGCCAGTCTTCTGTGTATGAAATGAGAAGGGATGAGAAGCCAGGAGCAATGGGTCGATGGAAGTTCACGACTTTTTCCAATGAACTTTATTTGTTTGTATTTTTATCAATCCTAATATCGCTAGTTTATAAATAGTATATAAATGACAGTGCTGAAGATGATGAGTGACCATATTTTTATTACTTATATAAATATAAGTTAAAATTTTTTTTAGGCCGTTTCAGAAAGTTGTAATTGAAGGAAGATTGTCATTCAGAATGTATATACCAGCGAATTAGATCTGGTATTAAATGTTTTGTATTATATGATTGCGAAATTAGTATCACTCTAGATATTTTGCTTCACTGTACGTTGGTAAGGCAACAGAAATAGAGACAAGTGCAAAGCTTGGCGTTTCCAGAGGTGTCATAAAGATACTTGAGTATGATTATTTAGGTAAGGGGCATATTCTTTATACCGACAGTTGATATACAAGCCATGTTCTTTCATTTTACCTAAAAAAAAAAAAAAAAAAAAAAAAAAAAATAAATAAATAAAAAAAAAAAAAAAAACCTCATATCAGAATCTTAAGTTACAAGGGAAAACAAAAAATGCATACCAAGGTTTGAAAATGAAATGGTTGTGGGTATTTCCACTCAGAGGTGAAAATAAGGCATAGGTATTTGAACTCAGAGATGAAAATAGCGCAATGATATCTGCACCCGGAGAGCAGAAGCATGTCTCGACTCTTGTGCTTTTCTAAATTCAGTATATTTCGATTTGTACATATATTTAGAGTTGTTAGTAAAAATCATTAAAAGATTTTATTTGAATTGCTTAAATGTTTAATCCGCGTTTTTGGTAATGGGATAATAAAAGTGTTTATAGTGTACGATTAAGTGACAATTATTTTGCATAAGTATAGCATTTAATATCTTTTGCAATGAAAGGATATTTGCGTGTTTCATTCATTTTTATTCATATTTGCTGAAATTCTTGCTAATTTTTTTACTCTGCTACTTTCACTAACTTTGTTGCTGGTCTTCCGGTTTTCAGAACTTAAATCAGATGGCTCTATTGTTTTTTAATCCTTAGGTCGACCTCGACACTTGACAATGGGGAGATGGGCGTCAATATTTACGCATTGCTTGAGAGATAGCTAGTGTCTCATCTTGGACAGACAGTGCTTTTTCTGATGATCTGGTGCCAAACCTTGATGAGTTGGTGTCATGATGATTATTTGGTGACGAATTTAGGACTTGAATCTTAGAGGTAAAATCTTCTCCTAATTGTGTTGTAGATTTACTATGAACATTTTCATAAAAGAACCACAAGACTATTTGAATTTTTTCGTTCTTTTCCAAGGAACTGACAATGCGTTTTAACGTTTTTAATCGTTCTAAATGAATGGTTGTAAAGAGTGTATTTTACGTTTTATTTGAATACGACGTTTTATTCTATTTTTCAGATGACAATATTTATGCTTTTGTTAACATATACTATTTTTCACGGAATAGTGAGACTGTGTTAAAGATACACTTGCACTAGAATCCATAAAGAAATCGTATTTCTGGAGTATAAGTCTTTTTCTCATACATACATCTACTCTGCTCGTACATGCCTGATAGATGGGCATCATGCGATGAAGTTGGTACGTGTTCACAAAAGTAATTCTAAAGTTAAGGCATATATCACCTCCTGAGATTTGTTTTTATTGAATTGTGTACTCAAATACTAGCCTGGGACTAATTAGTACCGTCAGTTTTTGGCCAAAGACATTCAGCTCCCAATCTTCTACTTTGTCCGACTTATAACTGGTTAACCCTGGCCATATCAGTGTATTATATCATTGCTCCCTGCCGCCTGTATTCGCTAAAACGCCACTCCATAACGGATGTCTACAATTCATATCCTCAAGTAAGAGGCATGGTCGAGGGATTTAACAAAAATCTTCAATTAGATGATAATATAAGACATATTAACCCATAACATTATGAAGAATATTCATTGATAAGTAGCTTTACCTCTTTTTATCTAGCCCTCAAACCTTGAAAATTGGTAGCTTAAGAACGCTCCTTCTCTAACTCAGGACTCTCGACTGACTTTATGTTAACAAACTCTTGTATCAAGAACAAGGAAATAAACATTGAACATCACCATAAAAGAATCAAATCTCTTCTGCAATATGAAAGTAAGAAGAATCACATCCTTTCTTTGTGGTAACTTATACAGGATTCAATTCTTTATGACATACGCTTCAACAAGTTCTGTTAAAAATATTGCCTGGCTCAGTTACATTGATCTAATACTCTGTCTTCTCATTGGCTCTCCTTATCTTCTTTTCAGGATTACTGCATACAGCCAGTGATTGGGCAAAAGTCATCCTTCATGGTGGGTAGTCAAATTCAGGAATAACTAACAAATCAAGGTTTTAATATAAAATTTACAAGTTAGGTAAAATTTTCAAGTCAGGGAAAAGAATACGGTGAACAAGCTACACTTTTCAACACATATTAGCAAAGATTAAACACGTTTTACCGATGCAATGCAACATTACTTTCAAAACACATAGCAATTATGGTATTACAGTTCATATTACACATAATACATGACATAGCAGTCTCATTCCCTTTAACTTGATATTGTACAAAACTTCATAGATCTAATCTCTCAGGTGGCTTCCCTCTATTCATCCTATTGAGGAGTAATCTAACTATATCCTGTATTGGTACATGAATATATTCTGAATCTATATTTGATGTTTGAGCTTCTTAGTATTAATCTTGGTATTAATCTGACTACTGAAAATTTTCCATCCTAACATTTAAATGATCTACTAAACTTTAATTTGACGGCTGTAATTGATCAACATGACGTTTTACAAAATTTGCACCAACTTGAACATCTAAATGTAAACTTCCTATCTCTCTTAGAATCTCTGCTGGTACCTACTTCTCTGGAGTATTGTAAGATCTTACCATGTCTTATTTTTGGAAGATTTTCTACTTATTTATACCCTTATATCCTTGCAAATCACTTTACAAATTTGGATACAACAAATCTAACTTACACCTAATCCTCCTTCCCGTCAACAAAACTGATGGTGTTACATTTGTGCTGTGCGGTGTTGTTATATATGACAATAAGAACTTTGATACATAAACAAATATCTAATTTGAATTTGGTTTTTGACACCTCATGTAATGCTTAAATGTTTGAACGAATCTTTCAGGTTCACCGTTTGTGGAAGGATAATGCGTTGCTGAAAATGTATACTTATTGACATTTACATCACAAAACTCCTTAAACTCTTGTGAGTAAAATGTGGACTATTATCTGTTACAATCATTTCTGGAATACTGTGTGTAGGAAAAAATGCATAAATTCTTTCACAGTTGTATAAGATTTTGTTGTGTTCATTGGAATTACTTCTGGACATTTACTGTAAATGTCTACATGTATCAAGAAGAAATAACCTAAAAAAGGACCTGCAAAATCTCTGTGCATTCTTTGCCATGAATATCTGGGTAACTCCCATGGGTGCATTCTAGTAAAATGGGGAATGTTCTGTTGCATAATACAATCCATAAAATTTCTTGTAAATAAGTCAATATCTCTATCTACACCTGGCCCCAAGATAAAAGTCCTTGCAACAGACTTTGATCTGAAAATGCCTTGGTGATCAGCATGTATTTCAGACAAAACCTTATTCCTCAGTGAACTAGGAATAACTACTCCAGATCACTTATGATACAGCCTTGTATTACACTCGGTTCATTCCAAATAGCCATATATTGGTTATAATTTTCTTCTATTCCACACAAGTCCTTACCTGTTTCTCAACTCTCTAAAAACCTTACTACTATGCATTTCAGACCCCGTGTTATACAGTTTTTCGCAAATATCTTCTCTACAAACATCGGGATCAATGTGACATTTTGGCACAGCTTCTTTGACACAGTCCGCTAATTTATGACATTACACTGCGATGCCAAGTGTGATTCATTAATGAGCTTACTCTTGGCTTTCAGGCATAAGTTGGCAAGAGCCGAGTAGGCATTCGGACAATTGATCTCCGTGACGTAGTTGTGACACGTATAGCAAGCACTCTCTCTCTCTCTCTCTCTCTCTCTCTCTCTCTCTCTCTCTCTCTCTCTCTCTCTCTCTCTCTCTCTCTCATGGATACAATTCCCACCTTTATCCATATAAAAATAAGGCGCGCGTAATGAGTTTTTTTTTTCGTTAAATACTCATAACATACAACCTGGAATCTTGACCAAGAGTAGGGTTGGAAGTGGGTGCTAGAGGAGTAGTGTGATCATTTCAAGATTTATTATTAATTATTATTATTACAGTTATTATTACTATTATTATAACCATTTACTTATAAATGCTTTATAAGTAAGGGAAGTGGATGCTGTAAGTAAGGGAAGTGAATGCTTACTTAATAGTTTAATGTAGACCTTGACAGGTAACGGATATCTATGATTTGACAAATGATGCAAACATGAGTATATAGCATACATTTTATTTCACTCTCTGTCACTTTCCAAAAATAAGTTATCCTCATCATCACTGCTGAGGTTTATTATGACAGGATCCTCGAACCCCTCACCACCACCAAACTGTATACCTACGTTTGCCATCATTCACGCTTGTTAGCTCGTTATCACCCTCCACATTACCCTCCCTCACCTTTATTTTCACGTTGTGTCACTCAGATATAAAATGACATATACAGTACCACATAATGCATATTTATATCTATATCTATCTATCTATCTATTTATATCTATATATATATATATATATATATATATATATATATATATATATATATATATATATATATATATATATATATATATATACTTAGTGAATGGAGCATGCACCAGTGGTAGGATTCTATGTTAGAGAGAGAGAGAGAGAGAGAGAGAGAGAGAGAGAGAGAGAGAGAGTGCTTGTTATACGCGTCACACCTACATCACGGAGATCAATTGTCCGAATGCCTACTCGGCTCTCCCCAACTTATGCTTGAAAGCCAAGAGTAAGCTCATTAATGAAACACACTTAGCATTGCAGTGTAGTGTCATAAATTAGCGGACTGTGTCAAAGAAGCTGTGCCAAACTATCACACTGATCCCTTGTTTGTATAGAAGATATTTGCGAAAAATAGTATAACATGGGGTCTGAAATGCATAGTATGTCTATCTTGGTGTTGTGTGCGATATCCTTTGATGTAATGGGAACATCATATACTGGAACTAACAATATACTGTCATCATACATTCCTGGAGCTTTGTCTACTGGATATCTAGATAAAGCTTCTGCATTACCCATCTTTGATGTAGGACAGTATTCTATATCATGGTAGTATGCGGCTAACGTAAATAACCAACAATATAGTCTTGCAGCTACCAACGTAGGTGAACTTTTTCCTACCATAAAGATACATATGAAATTTCTTAACTCCATACACTATTACTAAACCATCTCTTTCTATTTGAGAGTAATTCCTTTGTTCCTTGTTCAATACTTTAGAAGAGAATGTAATTGATTTTTCTCTTCCATTTGGCATTACATGAGATAATACTCACCCTAAACCAATGTTTAACGCATCACATACCAATTCAACTGGTAAATTCATTTGATAAAGCCCTAGAAATGTAGGTGATGATCTTTTCTGTCTGATTCTTTCAAAAGATTCTAGACACTTTTTTCCAATTCCACTCTATGCCCTTATTCAACAAGTTATACAATAGATGTGCAAATGTGGATAAATTCTGAATGAAATTCCCATAAAACGTTACTAAACCTAAATATTATTGTAATTCCTTAAAATTTTCTGGTACCTTTGTTGATTGCACTGCTTTAATTCTCTTCTTATTCATATGAATACCGTGAATACCCTTGTCATTAATTATGAAGTCTAAATATTCCACTGAATCAATTTCTAAAATACATTTGCTCTTTCTTACTCTAATATTATGCTCCTTCAATTTCTTCAGAACTGTTCGTAATCTTTTTCTATGTTGTCTTTTACCTTTACCAGAGACTAAAATATCATCTACGAAAATGAGTACTCGTTGCATTCCTGCAAAAATCTCATCCACAGTTTGTTCCCAGATAGCTGGACTACTGGCTACTCCATACGATATCTCTTTGGTCTATACAAACCTAAGAATATATTTACTTTACCTAATTCTTTTGACGTATTATCCATGGAAAGCTGTTGAAATGTTTGTCTTAGATCCAACTTAGGAAAAAAAAAAAAAAAAAAAAAAAAAAAAAAAAAAAAAAAAAAAAAAAAAACAGTACATTCTGATATAGTTGCAAAGATGTCTTTTAGATTTGGTAATGGATGTTGAGGTATCTGAAGGTGTGGTTTCAACGTTATCTTGTAATCACCACATAACCTAATCTGACGATTTTCCTTCACAATAGTAGCTAATGGTGTAGCTCCATCTGAATCTGTAACTTTTGCACATGAACCGTCACTTTCTGACCTCCTGATTTCCGATTTAATTGCACTTTTCAGTGCATATGGTACTGGTCTTAGAATAACAAATCTACGAGTACTATGAGATTTCAAAACTAAAATACACCCTGAAACTCTGATAGGATATTATCCACAGACACTTCATTCTTGTGTTCATCTTGTGTGCCTGTAATCTTCAAAATACTTGGTCAATCTAATTTTGGATACCGTAACCAATCCAAACCAATCAAAGATTGACCTTTACCTTTAACTATAGTTAATGGCATTCTATCTAATTTCAATCCTTTACCGTACTTCTACGTTTGAAACACCTATTACCTGAATATCAAAGCCCTTATAACCTTTCAAAAATCTATTTGAGCTGCTACAATAAAGATTAATATCATTCAGTAGTCAATACTGAAAAGTGGCAATGACGATGCGGTTAATACACAGCTAAAATTCATTGTATATTCTAAGTGAGTGAGCTGCTACAATAATGATTAACAACATCCAGTAATCAATACAGAAAAGATTCAACAACATTTCTTTTAGTATAGTCATTAACATGGATTATTTTACTCATCTCTGACCAACCGGATTTATCAATTATCAATTATCTAAATATCTAATTAGATTACTTTCTCCGATTTTAGGATCTACATCAACATCACAAAAAGATTCAGTTGATCTTTGTGATGAATTACAAAATGTGGACTTGACATCTAACCACTGATTATTCAGCTTTGATGTTACTTCTTTATTTATTTATTTATTATTATTATTATTATTATTATTATTATTATTATTATTATTATTATTATTATTATTATTATTATTATTATTATTATTACTTGCTCAGCTACAATCCTAGTTGGAAAAGCAGAATGCTACAAGCCCAGGGGCTCCAACAAGGAAAATAGCTCAGTGTGAAAAGGAAACAAGGAAAAATAAAATATCTTAGGAAGAGTAACAACATTAAAATAAATATCTCCTATATAAACTATACAAACTCTAACAAAACAAGAGGAAGAGAAATAGGATAGAATAGTGTGCCCGGATGTACCTTCAAGCAAGACAGTGGAAGACCATGGTACAGAGGCTATGGCACTACCCAAGACTAGAAAACAATGGTTTGATTTTGGAGTGTCCCTCTCCTAGAAGAGCTGCATACCAAAGCAAATGAGTCTCTTCTACCCTAACCAAGAGGAAAGTGGCTACCGAACTATTAGAGTGCAGTAGTTAACCTCTTGAGAGAAAAAGAATTGGTTGTAATCTCAGTGTTGTCAGGTGTATGAGGATAGAGGAGAATATGTAAAAAATAGGCCAGACTATTCGGTGTGTGTGTAATAATTACATAATAAAATCCATGACCCAAGGTATCAATGGAGAAGTTAGGAGAGGAGTGTGGGAACACCAAGTCATAACAGGATACGAAAGTCAAGACCAAGCTAAACCTTTGCAATGTAACATTTTGTATGAAGAGTAAACACAATACAAGCATCCCGTGAGAAACAGTTGAGTGTCTCAACGGAACCAGATGGCTTCCGGTAGTAATGTTGTGTTATCATATTTATGTAAAATGCTGAGATAACTAATGAAACGTTATCACCAAACTTGACATTTTTGTCAGTTCTTATTCAATTGTCATACGGAATGGTCATCCGACCAAACCATCCATACTCCTGTGATGGAGCTACTAATAAACTGTTTAAAAGTTAATTTACATAGACTTATTCAGAAGAAGTAACCTAAAAGTCTACAACTATATATATCACATTGAAGAGACATGAGATAGAACTCTAATGTGTGTTTATAGCAGTACCACACCAACAATTGGTGGCAGCGATTCAACTTTACGAACCAGAGATAGCAAGTTTAAGAACCAGTAATTTAAACTGTAATACTTAGCAGTTACAACAGTAATGAATCTACAATTTCGACGAAGTATCTACGTCTACCGAAGAAATGAACGCATCGAACATCAACTATAAATATTATACAAACTGAGGAACTGGATCTTCAATCAACATCTTAAGAAGACGAAGAAATGTCCTTCAACTTTATCAACGTTTACTAAAACATTCAAGAATCATATCCAGGAAATAACATTCAATAATACGACGGGATATCAAATCGAAAACATTCATCAACACAGCTAAACTCTCGCAAATCAGAGAGAGAGAGAGGAAATGACGTTATCGCCCTTCGCCCATATATACTGAAAAAGCTAAGTACATTTCTTTATTCATTCAGTTTTAGGCAGTGAAGTGTTTGTTGTCACGAGTCGATCGTCCATTATTGCTGTGGTGAGTTGTTTGCAAATCTTAATTTTTCCTTCATTAAAGGAACCTGTATTCAACTTCGAATTCTCATCTAGAATTTTTTTTTCTCTCTGTGCTAATTCCGTTTTCTTTCAGAAGTTCTCGGGAAATATCTTTATATTAGTATCATTGTTTTGGGGGATTGTGTTATAATCTGCAACATATCTTTATTGTATAGTGCTTATGCGTTTACGCAGTGGACGTCAGTATTGATATAGAGATATTGATAGGGTTGCAAGGAATCGTAGAGATAAAAAAAAGTAAAGTAAACATGACACCTCTTGTAAATCCCGGACCAAGTAACCGCACCCCCGGACCGAGTAACCCCATCCCCACTCCCGTAGTTACCCCAGTAAGTGCTCGTTCAGCTATCCTTCCTTTTCAAGGTGAGGTCAATGGGTTCTTACCTCAGAATGTCGAGTCTTGGATTTCTTCAGTTGATGCTCACTTAAATGCTAAACATATCATAGACCCATTTGTACAATTGCAAGAAGCTAAAAGTTTTATAGACTTTTCTAAAGGGGATGCAAGTGCGTATCCGAGGGGAGTTTCTTTTCAAGAGGCGGTTACATGGGACGATTTTAAACTTAGGCTACGTGCGATCTATGGCGGTGAGGAAGCCTTAGATGTAGATTTAACATTAAGAAATACGCTTAATCAAGCCACTATGACTCAGCTTAATGTTATTGAGAGAGCAGCTCTCATAGCCGATATGCTTAATGAATATCAAGATATTTTAGGTAATTCCACTTGGGTTACTAGAGATAACATCTCTGTGAAAGATTTTTTATGATTAATGTATTTAACTTGCAGGACACTTATGTTGCCTGAAGCGTTAGTGCGGTGTTTTGATAAAAAGTTAACGCCAGCAAGTACGGAATTGGATGTATATAAACAGATAAAGAAACACATGTCTAAGTGTCCTGATCTTGATCCCGTGTTAACTCAAGTTTTTGCAAAAAATGAAACAAAGCCACAACAAGTAAATGTAGTTAATAATAGTCAAGTTGGGGGAATGACGTGTTATAATTGCAAACGTCAAGGTCACTTGATTGCGGACTGCAGAACGAAATTCTGTTCGATACATAATAATTCGACTCATTCATATAGTCAGTGCTACTCGCGTAAGACACAACAGAATCCTAGAAACACACAGTCAATTACACAGTCAGTTTCATATGGAAATAAAAAGAAAAATCCTCATTTTAATAAGAAAAAACAGCCAAACGTCAATGTAGTTCAGAATCCGGAACAAACAAACAGTTCTTCGAATAACGCTGAGCCTGGGTCGTCAAACCAGACCTCGCAAGGTCAGACTAATTTTCAGAATGTGCAGAGCAAAGCAAATACCACATAATTAACTTCAGTGGGGAAGAGAGTGATGTTGGGTCAAGGTCATTCATGTCAACATCAGTAGTATTGAATAATCAATTTAATGTTTTATCAGATCATTGTGAGGCAATAGATTTTCCTATGAAACACACGGCCGAATTAAGTAAATCAGTGCATGCTCCCGTAGATTTGCAACAAATTCATACAATAATAAGCCAAAATGAGTTACGACCAACATTATATGCTGTAAATTTAGAACACAGATCATTTACATTATTTTTTTACTCTGGTAGTCCACGTAATATCATGGATTTGAGGACACATCATTTGTTGTTTTCGAACTTTCCAATAGAAAAATCCGGAGTAAGGCTCTCGGGTATAGGAAATAATGAATTAAATGTAATAGGCGTAACTCATGTTTAGTTCAAGGTCGGTAAGCGCACGTTTGCCGATACATTTGTTGTTGTACAAAACATTGATATGTATCCAGCTGTACTTATAGGATACCCATCTATGGGCAATCAAAACATTATCTTAGCCCCTGCCAAGCACGACGTGTATATCAAAGGAAAATTCTATAAGTCTTCTAATACCTTAAAATTAGTTTTGGATAAAAAGGAGACGACAAATGAAACAATGACGTACGTTGAAGAACCAATAACTTGTCTCACTAATAAAGAAATAATATACGCGACCCAACAGAATTCTCCTTCACCCGTAATATCATCTTGCACACAATCTATCGAGCCAAACGTACCTTCAAATTTAATAGTGCAAGTAAAGAAAACATTACCGGGATCTGAAATATTAATCCTTTCCGACACTTTGAAAACTAACGGATTGTCTGTCACACAAGCTATTTATACAGTAGGCTCACATCAACAATGTAATATTGAAGTCTGTAATCATTTAAATACCACTTTAGTAATTCACAAAAATCAACATATCTTGGATGTAGAAGTTTATAAACATCGTATTCTTACCGTTGCTGAAATCAATCACGCTCAATCAGTTGCGGATGAATCCCTTTTGCAATCTATTAAAAATAAAATCAATAAAGACATTCAAGACGAAGAAATTCAGCAGAAAATTTTTGGACTTTTAACTAAATATCATGATGCTTTTTCCACTACGGATGGATCCCTAGGGAAAACAGATGTGATCGAGCATCAAATAAGGTTAAAGGACAAGCAGAAAATTATCTATGTACCCTCGTACAGACTCCCTATGAAATTCCAGAGTGAAATAAACGATGAAGTAGGTAAATTGCTAGAAGAAGGAGTCATTAGGAAATCGAACAGCCCTTATAATTTTCCATTAATAGTTGTACCGAAAAAAGATCGAACATGGCGTATCTGCGTAGACTTCCGTCGCCTAAACGAGGAGACGATCCCTGATCGATTCCCAGTGCCATGTACTGACGATATTTTGTCTTTGTTAGGTCAGAATAAATATTTTACCAGTTTGGACTTACATAAAGGCTTTCACCAGATATCATTAGAAGAAGATAGTATCCCATACACAGCCTTCAGCACAGCCAGGGGACATGAATTTTTACGGATGCCTTTTGGTTTACGTTGTGCTCCCATAATATTTACAAGAATGATTAACACAGTGTTTGGAGACTTCCTAGGGGATATATTGCATGCCTATATGGACGACCTTGTAATCTTTTCCAACACCTTAGAAGAACATCTACGTAAATTAGAACTAGTACTACATGGGTAAGAGTGGCAAATGGAAGAGTAGTAGAAAGGGCATTAATGGATTATGTGTTGATAACTAAAAGAATGTTTGGAAGATTGGAAGACGTGCACGTGTTTAGGGGTATGGCTAACGGTATGTCTGATCATTTTTTGGTGGAAGGAAAATTAGTTGTAACAAAAGAGTGGGGGAATAGAGTAGGTGGATGTAAAAGGGAGGTAGTGAGGATTGAAGAGCTAATAAAACCGGGGGTAAAAAGTAAATATCAGGAAAGGTTGAAAATGGCATATGACGAGGTGAGAGTAAGAGAAACTGGTAATTTAGAGGAGTGGAAGTTAGTAAAAGAAAATTTTGTTGGGATTGCAAGTGATGTATGTGGCAAGAAGGTTGTTGGAGGCAGCATGAGAAAGGGCAGTGAATGGTGGAATGAAGGAGTGAAGGTAAAAGTGGAAGAGAAAAAGAGGGCTTTTGAAGAATGGCTGCAGAGTAATAGTATAGAGAAGTATGAAAAATATAGAGAGAAAAAGGTGGAAGTAAAGCGCAAGGTACGTGAGGCAAAGAGGGCAGCTGACCTGAGGTGGGGTCAGGGATTGGGTCAGTCATATGAAGAGAATAAGAAGAAGTTTTGGAAAGAAGTGAAGAGAGTAAGGAAGGCTGGCGCAAGAATTGAAGAGACAGTGAAAGATGGAAATGGAAGGTTGTTAAAAGGAGAGGAGGCAAGGAAAAGGTGGGTGGAATATTTTGAAAGTTTGCTGAATGTTGAGGATAATAGGGAGGCAGATATAATTGCTGTTCCAGGTGTTGAGGTGCCAGTGATGGGAGATGAGAATGAGAGAGAGATTACAATAGATGAAGTGAGGAGAGCACTAGATGAAACGAGAGTAGGAAAAGCATCTGGTATGGATGGTGTGAAAGCTGAGATGTTGAAGGAAGGGGGTGTGACTGTACTTGAATGGTTGGTAAGATTGTTTAATATGTGTATTGTGTTGTCAATGGTACCAGTAGATTGGGTTTGTGCATGTATTGTACCACTATATAAGGGTAAGGGAGATGTGCATGAGTGTTGTAATTCAAGAGGTATTAGTTTGTTGAGTGTAGTTGGAAAAGTGTATGGTAGAGTATTGATTAATAGGATTAAGGATAAAACAGAGAATGCAATCTTGGAAGTACAGGGTGGTTTTAGAAGAAGTAAGGGTTGTATGAACCAGATTTTTACAGTTAGGCAGATATGCGAGAAATATTTAGCAAAAGGTAAGGAGGTGTATGTTGCGTTTATGGATCTGGAGAAAGCATATGATAGAGTTGATAGGGAAGCAATGTGGAATGTGATGAGGTTATATGGAGTTTGTAGAAGGTTGTTGCAAGCAGTGAAAAGTTTCTACAAAGGTAGTAAAGCATGTGTTAGAATAGGAAATGAAGTGAGTGATTGGTTTCCGGTGAGAGTGGGGCTGAGACAGGGATGTGTGATGTCGCCGTGGTTGTTTAACTTGTATGTTGATGGAGTGGTGAGAGAGGTGAATGCTCGAGTGCTTGGGCGAGGATTAAAACTGGTAGGCGAGAATGACCATGAATGGGAGGTAAATCAGTTGTTGTTTGCGGATGATACTGTACTGGTAGCAGACACAGAAGAGAAGCTTGACCGACTAGTGACAGAATTTGGAAAGGTGTGTGAGAGAAGGAAGTTGAGAGTTAATGTGGGTAAGAGTAAGGTTATGAGATGTACGAGAAGGGAAGGTGGTGCAAGGTTGAATGTCATGTTGAATGGAGAGTTACTTGAGGAGGTGGATCAGTTTACGTACTTGGGGTCTATTGTTGCAGCAAATGGTGGAGTGGAAGCAGATGTACGTCAGAGAGTGAATGAAGGTTTTAAAGTGTTGGGGGCAGTTAAGGGAGTAGTAAAAAATAGAGGGTTGGGCATGAATGTAAAGAGAGTTCTATATGAGAAAGTGATTGTACCAACTGTGATGTATGGATCGGAGTTGTGGGGAATGAAAGTGATGGAGAGACAGAAATTGAATGTGTTTGAGATGAAGTGTCTAAGGAGTATGGCTGGTGTATCTCGAGTAGATAGGGTTAGGAACGAAGTGGCGAGGGAGAAAACGGGTGTAAGAAATGAGTTAGCGGCTAGAGTGGATATGAATGTGTTGAGGTGGTTTGGCCATGTTGAGAGAATGGAAAATGGTTGTCTGCTAAAGAAGGTGATGAATGCAAGAGTTGATGGGAGAAGTACAAGAGGAAGGCCAAGGTTTGGGTGGATGGATGGTGTGAAGAAAGCTCTGGGTGATAGGAGGATAGATGTGAGAGAGGCAAGAGAGCGTGCTAGAAATAGAAATGAATGGCGAGCGATTGTGACGCAGTTCCAGTAGGCCCAGCTGCTTCATCCGGTGCCTTAGATGACCACGGAGGTAGCAGCAGTAGGGGAGTCAGCATTATGAAGCTTCATCTGTGGTGGAAATGTGGGAGGTTGGGCTGTGGCACCCTAGCAGTACCAGCTGAACTCGGTTGAGTCCCTGATTAGGCTGAAGGAACATAGAGAGTAGAGGTCCCCTTTTTGTTTTGTTTCATTGTTGGTGTCGGCTACCCCCCAAAATTGGGGGAAGTGCCTTTGTATATGGATGGACTACAGAGACTAAGATAACATAACTTAAGGGTAAAGATTAGCAAGTGTGAATTTTTCAAAACAGAATTAGTCTATTTGGAATTTATGGTGTCAAGCCAAGGTCTTTAAGTAGTCCATGATAAGGTGTCGGCCATCCGTAACTTTCCGATACCTACTACTGTCAAGGGAATACAGCAATTTCTGGGTTGTAGTGAATATTACAGGCGTTTTATACGCAATTATTCAATAATAGCCGCTCCCTTAACTGATCTTACGAAGAAGGGCGTAGATTTCATATGGTCTGAGCAGCATCAACAGGCGTTTAATACCTTGAAAGATGAACTGTGTAGTTCTCCTATCTTAAAATTTCCTGACTTCGGTAAGGAATTCTTCATTGCAACAGACGCCTCAGACTTAGGAGTAGGTGGGGTATTGCTTCAGCAATATGAAAAACAATTTTTCCCCATAGCTTTTTATTCTCAAAAACTGAGAACTTCCGAAAGTAAGAATGCAGTAATAGACAAGGAAGGGCTAACTATTGTTAATTCACTAGTGCATTTTAAGTTCATAATATACGGTTATCCCGTTGAGGTTCTTACTGATCATAAACCACTAACCAACTTCTTTAAAGGCTTCAACCACAGCCCCAAACGAACTCGGTGGCATTTGATCATTCAAGACTTTGGCGCGAGAATCGGGTATTTACCTGGGAAAGCAAATATCATTGCTGATGCATTATCACGCAACCCCGTGTCATCTTTTACGGAGCCTTTAGCTGAATTAATAGATATATCAACATCCATGCCTATTGTTAAAACGATATCTGAACAAGAAGATTTGGGCTGGAGTGTTGAATTATTACAGACTGAGCAAAGAAAAGATCAGAAATTAGAAAAAATTATAAATGTTTTGAAAGGCAATCATAAGGAAAAGGAATATATAAAGTATAAGCAGCAGAATTATATAAAACAAAGACAATAATCTGTGAAGGACCGTAACAAGGAAAACCATCAATACACCACATGTAACTAACGACCAGGTAGTGGTACCAATCTCACTTATTTCCACTGTCCTGAATTGGTTGCATGCAAATCCATTGCATGGACACCCGGGGTTCTCATTAATGTCACAGAAAGCCAAATCATTGTTTTATTGGCATACGATGCTTACAGATATAAAAAAAAAAACACATAGCTAATTGTTGCACATGTCAGGAAAACAAAGGGCATACGAAAACACCTGTCAGCCTGGGGGCTTATCCCGTGCCCAATCAACCCTTTGAAAGGATACATTTAGATTTATTAACAGGATTTTACGAGTCAGACAGAGGAAATAAGCACCTCTTAGTAATTGTAGATGCTTTAACTCGATATACAGAACTAAGAGCGCTTAAAACTAAAACTGCGATTGAATGCGCTAGGAAGTTTTACGAGTGTTACATTTGTAAACATGGAATTCCACACATGATAATCTCAGACTCGGGTGGAGAATTTGATAATCACTTTCTTACCTCATTGTGTGAATTCCTTAGCATAAAGAAAATAAATACCATGATATATCACCCAGAGTCGAATGGGCTAGTGGAAAGAGCAAATAGGAAGGTTTTAAATATATTAAGAGTAACACTAGGGGGATCAGACCCCAACTGGGATATTGCAATACATGCGGTACTGAGTACTCTGAATCACTCATATCATATATCAATTAAAATGTCACTGCACGAAGCATTGTATGGTACCCCAGTTAGAACGCCTTTCCATGTATTAATGCCTACAACTAATCTATCAAATCCTTTAAAAGAATGTATAAATGCAAGCAAAAGTCGTTTTGATATCCTTCGAAAGAATTTAGAAGAATCACAAATCATAATGAAAAGGAATCATGATAAAATAGCGAAGCCAACTAAAACATATACTGTGGGTGATAATGTATACATACAGGTAAATGTACGTAAAGGACTCAATTATAAACTAACACCTAAGTTTGAAGGCCCATTTAACATTTTGGAAACATTAACGGCCAATAGGTTCAGAGTTCAAAACGTATCCCAACCCACTGATGAGAGAATCGTACCATTGGCTCACATAAGAAATTAAAATAAGAGGGAAACAAGTGAGGGAAAGATTTTTATTTCTTTAATTTTTTGTAAACGTTATATGTTAAAAGTTTTTCTTCTTAATACAGGAGTAATTACATATATTTTTCTCGTTACAGGTTTCCAAGATGAAGTTTTTGTTGTTGGGAGTGATATTGTTCGCTCAGACAATTTTCTCGTATGGGATGAGCTCTAAAACTAAAAGTATAGATTTTAAATATGGCACTATAGTTGAAAGATAAGAAGACGTTTTTATTACATCCAGTAACGTAGTTGTTGAAGTGCGTATGCAAGCAATTTTTCTCCCAGAGAATGACGTCACTAGCTTAAAGAGCTGTCTCATTAAATGAAATACATAGAAGATATTTTCCTTTTAATACAGAGAGTTCGCTTGCATCGACACTAAAAGTTGCAGAGATGCTATCTGACGACTTGCAAAATAAAACTTACGAGGCAGAATCTTTGGCTCGTGACCTTTTGATGTGGACTGTAGGACACGATAATCTTGAGAAACGTAACCCGTTTATTTTTGCTTCACTAAACATCTTTGGTTCTATTGCAAGTTTAGGTTTAGGAATTTCCAATCGTCTTAAAATTAGTAATCAAAATAAGAAAATTGAGTTCTTGACTCATGAAGATGAATTGATTATGTCAGAACTAAGGAATCAGTTAGCTTCAATCAATCAAATTATGAGTTTAGTAAATGAACATTCTAGTAATATCAATCAGATTATGGAAGTACAGGATTTGTTGGCAACGTTAACGTATTATGATTCAAAAATAGATCACATACATAACAGAATTGCAAATTTCATTGAGAAATCAAAAGATTATGCGGAAGCTATCACGTTAGCAACTAAAGGTGTACTGTCACCTCATTTGTTGCCAATAAAATAGTTAAAGTTAATTGTGGAGAACGGACGGGAGAAACTAGGCTATATTCCTTTGTTAGACGCACATAGGTTAGAATTTTATTATAGCCTAATTACAGTAAGCGTTGAAAATTACAGGATTATGATTACAGTTCCCTTTGATTCTTCCGATGCCTGGCAATCATACAAGATATCACCATCCCCGACTTTTATGACAAATAACTCAAGCCCAGTAATATTTAGTTTGACAGGACACGTATTGATTTCCCCTGATAAGGAAACATATACGGTCATTAAAGACTTAGATAAATCAACTCACTGTTCAGATGCAATGAATAAAAAAGTATGTACAGCTGACTCCTTTGAATTCCATAAAAAGTCAATGGATTCATGCGAGTTAGGCATAGTGCTAAACGGTGCTCTCTCCCATACATATGAAAATTGTCTGAAAAACTTTATCCCTTTGACGATAAAAAGTTCAATTGCAGATTGAACAACGGCTCGTGGATACGATACGACTAGGCTGGTTTCAATATATTATGCCCGAACGGATCCACGTCCTATTCCCAAATCTTCGTTGCAGCAGATGGTTGCATCAGTACGTCCACGAATTACACGGTCCGAGGAATTAACACTATCATCAGGGAACGGGCCTACTTCGCGAATTTCACGTGGACCACTACAATCCCATCATTACCTCTCCCATACAACGCACGAGTGGCTAAGCGGTTGATGAAATTAACCGAGATGGACCACCCGTCACCGACTTATGCAGATCTTAGTTTCTACGTGTTAGTAGTATCAATCAGCGTTACGGTGATGATATTTATCGCCGTTAACATCTTTGTTCGGCGTAGGTTAAGGCAAAGACAGGTGCAGCTCAAGAGGAACGTTTTGCCATGTCCAGACAACACTCCTTATTTTTTGAGAAATTTTTAATTTAGAGCTGTTTGAAATTGGCTATTTCATTCACTCAAAGGAGTAAAATTGTCTGGAAAAGTGAAGTGAACGAAAGCGGTTAGTACGCTAGTAATATGTAGTTGAAGAGACTCTAGGACATTTGCATTTTAAAAACATTAAAAAAAAAAGAAAAAAAAAATTGGGGGCACCTAATAAAATATATGAGCCCTATGTGTTAAAATAAAGTATCTTTGGACATCTAATAAAATATATAAGCCCTATTTATAAATAAATAAATAAATATATATATATATATATATATATATATATATATATATATATATATATATATATATATATATATATATATATATATAATATAATATATATATATATATATATATATATATATATATATATATATATATATATATATATATATATATATATTTATATATATATTTATATATATATGTATATATACAAACCGTGGTGGGTTTACGTACCAGGATTTTTTTTTTTGTGCACTGAAATTATATCTTTACCAAGGTAACAAATATTCTTTATTAGTTACCGTATTATAATAATCTGTATTTTTGACAAAGGTGACAACTATTCTTTAACAAGTTACCGAATCATATGTACATCAGATTTTTTTGGGGGGTACCATATAATCATTTGCTAGCAATGTACCATATAATAATCTGTATTTTCCATGCATTTTTCTTTATTTTTGACAATATCCGTTAGGTATGTATTTTTTTAAAATGTACCTATTTGAACGTTCGTCCTTAATCACTTGTTTGTGGCTAAAGTTAAAAAAAAAATTAATTATATTCAGTCACACTCCTAGAAAACATATTTTTAACATACTTTTTATTGTATGAGGATAGAGGAGAATATGTAAAGAATAGGCCAGACTATTCGGTGTGTTTGTAATAATTACATAATAAAATCCATGACCCAAGGTATCAATGGAGAAGTTAGGAGAGGAGTGTGGGAACGCCAAGCCATAACAGGATACAAAAGTCAAGACCAAGCTAAACCTTTGCAATGTAACATTTTGTATGAAGAGTAAACACAATACAAGCATCCTGTGAGAAACAGTTGAGTGTCTCAACGGAACCAGATGGCTTCCGGTAGTAATGTTGTGTTATATATTTATGTAAAATGCTGAGATAACTAATGAAACGTTATCACCAAACTTGATATTTTTGTCAGTTCTTATTCAATTGCCATATGGAATGGTCATCCGACCAAACCATCCATACTCCTGTGTCCTGTCAAACTGGATAAACTGTTTAAAAGCTAACTTACATAGACTTATTCAGCAGAAGTAACCTACAAGTCTACACCTAAATATATCACATTGAAGAGACATAAGATAGAACTCTAATGTCTGTTAATAACAGTACCACACCAACATGTGTAGAGGAAAAGGGAAAATGAACCGTAACTAGAGAGAAGGATCCTACGCTGTGTTTTCTGGCCAGTCAAAAGACCCGATAACTCTCTACCGGTAGTATCTCAACGGGCGGCTGGTGCCCTGGCCAACCTACTACCTACAAGGAGTCTATTGCTTATTTATTGGATTTCCTGTCTGGTATTTTAGATTTAGATGAGTTACCTTTAACAAACCATAATGTTAGTGAATTTGTCGGTGTACTAAATAGTGTAAGTTTATTATTAATGAAGAGTACTATGAACAAGTGTTACTATGGCCATGGGTAATATTTTGTCCCCTCTTTTACCTAAAATTTAAATGGAGTTTTCTTTTTTAATATAGATCAATTCCTCCATCGTGGTCCTCACAAATTGTTTGGTATTATTATGTCGACGACGATCTTAGTTTTTCAAAATAAGGCCTCATGCTCCATAGCCCTCAGCCATGTAGGTCTGGGCCTTCCAACTCTTCTAGTGCCTTGAGGAGCCCATTTAAACGTTTGGTGAACTAATCTTTCTTGGGGAGTGCGAAGAGCATGCCCAACCCATCTCCATATATCCCTCACAATGATCTCATCCACATATGGCACTCGAGTAATCTCCCTTGTAATTTCATTTCTGATCTTGTCCTGCCATTTAGCTCCCAATATTCTTCTGGGGGCCTTGTTCTCAAGTCTACTAAATCTGTTGAATTTTGTTTCATTGTCATAACATGACACATGTCCATGCAGTAACACCAATCTCACTAAACCGGTAAATAGCCTGATTTTTATATGTAATTTCAGGTGATTTGATTTCCAAATTTTCCCAAGCCATTGTCTGATCTGCTTTTTTTAAATCTTACATTAAAAAGTTCCGAAGACTGAGTATTAGAGATCATAGTTCCTAAATTCTTGAATGATTCTAACTCATTAATTCTTTCTGCTTTCTCTGTCTATCTTCTATTTATCTTGAGCCCAGCCTCGTGTAATAATTCATGCATCCTGGTGGCATTCTGCTAATGAGGAGAGCATCATCAGCATACTTTAGAACAGGTAATTTTCTATTAACAATCCAGTTCAGTCCTTCTACACCATCTCCAAGTGTTCTATGTATTATATAATCCAAGAGGAGGATAAACAACATAGGTGACAACACATCCATTGGCGTACTCCCCGGTTCACTGGAAATGATTTAGTTGTACTCCATTAACATTAACTTTACACTTGCTATGCCCATGGACAGACTTAAACAAATTGATTTATTTGAAAGGAATTCCTTAATAACACAGGGCTCTCCACAAAATTAGCTGATGCACACTATAAAGGCTTTTTCATGGTCCAAAAATGTCATAAAAAGTGAATTTTTATATTCTAAGCATTGCTGTACAACATGTTTTAAAATGAAAATTTGGTCAGTACAATTTATACCTTTTATAATTCCTGCTTGTTCTTCTTTAAGCTTTCCATTCATCACTCTCTCTACACTTCTGCGAATAAGCATACCATATTTTTCACGACAAACGACGTAAGTATGAGGCGTTTTCAATTATTGGAATTAGTCAGGTCTCCTTTTTTTCGTCATTTTCAACAGCACTCCCAACTCCCACTCATCGGGTTTTGCCCTTTTCATACCACATTCTACAACATAATATTGTAAGTATTTTGGGGGTCACTTCATTTTCAGCTAGTATCATCTCTTTCCGTCTCTTGATTTTCTTAATTATAGCTTTCATTTCAAACACACTGAATTCATTCATGAGCATAACAAGGTCTTCATCAAGTTCAGGTATATCAATCAAATCAATCCCTTCATATCTCTTATTCATGACCTCACCAAAGTGTTCCATCTAACATTGCCTTTGTTCATCTTTTGTTATTATAACAGATTCATCTCTCTTTTTGATGAGCATAAGCTTCCTCTTCTTTGTCCCTTTAGATATTTTAAGAATAATTATATGAGCAATTCTTACACAATAACCACTCCCTGAATTCATTGTTTGGTCAAGCTCATTTGCTTTCCTGTGTAAAGATTCTCTCCACTCATTCTTGGCTTTTCTTTTGACCTCACAATCGATACTGGAATAGTTAGTAAGCTCTACATTGTAATTTTCATTATTTCTTGGAAAACTTCTAACAATCAATTTATGTCTTTGTCTCCTTTATATATATATATATATATATATATATATATATATATATATATATATATATATATATATATATATATATTATATATATATATATATATATATATATATATATATATATATATCAATATATATATATATATACATACATATACCAAAGGCACTTCCCCCAATTTTGGGGGGTAGCCGACAACAACAAGAAACAAAACAAAAAGGGGACCTCTACTCTCTACGTTCCTCCAGCCTAACCAGGGACTCAGCCGAGTTCAGCTGGTACTGCTAGGGTGCCACAGCCCAACCTCCCACATTTCCACCACAGATGAAGCTTCATACTGCTGAGTCCCCTACTGCTGCTACCTCCGCGGTCATCTAAGGCACCGGAGGAAGCAGCAGGGCCTACCGGAACTGCGTCACAATCGCTCGCCATTCATTCCTATTTCTAGCACGCTCTCTTGCCTCTCTCACATCTATCCTCCTATCACCCAGAGCTTTCTTCACACCATCCATCCACCCAAACCTTGGCCTTCCTCTTATACTTCTCCCATCAACTCTTGCATTCATCACCTTCTTTAGCAGACAGCCATTTTCCATTCTCTCAACATGGCCAAACCACCTCAACACATTCATATCCACTCTAGCCGCTAACTCATTTCTTACACCCGTTCTCACCCTCACCACTTCGTTCCTAACCCTATCTACTCGAGATACACCAGCCATACTCCTCAGACACTTCATCTCAAACACATTCAATTTCTGTCTCTCCATCACTTTCATTCCCCACAACTCCGATCCATACATCACAGTTGGTACAATCACTTTCTCATATAGAACTCTCTTTACATTCATGCCCAATCCTCTATTTTTTACTACTCCCTTAACTGCCCCCAACACTTTGCAACCTTCATTCACTCTCTGACGTACATCTGCTTCCACTCCACCATTTGCTGCAACAACAGACCCCAAGTACTTAAACTGATCCACCTCCTCAAGTAACTCTCCATTCAACATGACATTCAACCTTGCACCACCTTCCCTTCTCGTACATCTCATAACCTTACTCTTACCCACATTAACTCTCAACTTCCTTCTCTCACACACCCTTCCAAATTCTGTCACTAGTCGGTCAAGCTTCTCTTCTGTGTCTGCTACCAGTACAGTATCATCCGCAAACAACAACTGATTTACCTCCCATTCATGATCATTCTCGCCTACCAGTTTTAATCCTCGTCCAAGCACTCTAGCATTCACCTCTCTCACCACTCCATCAACATACAAGTTAAACAACCACGGCGACATCACACATCCCTGTCTCAGCCCCACTCTCACCGGAAACCAATCGCTCACCTCATTTCCTATTCTAACACATGCTTTACTACCTGTGTAGAAACTTTTCACTGCTTGCAACAACCTTCCACCAACTCCATATAACCTCATCACATTCCACATTGCTTCCCTATCAACTCTATCATATGCTTTCTCCAGATCCATAAACGCAACATACACCTCCTTACCTTTTGCTAAATATTTCTCGCATATCTGCCTAACTGTAAAAATCTGATTCATACAACCCCTACCTCTTCTAAAACCACCCTGAACTTCCAAGATTGCATTCTCTGTTTTATCCTTTATCCTATTAATCAGTATTCTACCATACACTTTTCCAACTACACTCAACAAACTAATACCTCTTGAATTACAACACTCATGCACATCTCCCTTACCCTTATATAGTGGTACAATACATGCACAGACCCAATCTACTGGTACCATTGACAACACAAAACACACATTAAACAATCTCACCAACCATTCAAGTACAGTCATACCCCCTTCCTTCAACATCTCAGCTTTCACACCATCCATACCCGATGCTTTTCCTACTCTCGTTTCATCTAGTGCTCTCCTCACTTCCTCTATTGTAATCTCTCTCTCATTCTCATCTCCCATCACTGGCACCTCAACACCTGGAACCGCAATTATATCTGCCTCCCTATCATCCTCAACATTCAGCAAACTTTCAAAATATTCCGCCCACCTTTTCCTTACCTCCTCTCCTTTTAACAACCTTCCATTTCCATCTTTCACTGTCTCTTCAATTCTTGCGCCGGCCTTCCTTACTCTCTTCACTTCTCTCCAAAACTTCTTCTTATTCTCTTCATATGACTGACCCAGTCCCTGACCCCACCTCAGGTCAGCTGTCCTCTTTGCCTCACGTACCTTGCGCTTTACTTCCACCTTTTTCTCTCTATATTTTTCATACTTCTCTATACTATTACTCTGCAGCCATTCTTCAAAAGCCCTCTTTTTCTCTTCCACTTTTACCTTCACTCCTTCATATATATATATATATATATATATATATATATATATATATATATATATATATATATATATATATATATATATACAGTGATGCCTCAGCATACGAAAGTAATCCGTTCAGGATACGGTTTCGTATGCTGATTTTTTCGTATCCTGAGTCGCGTTTTACATGTAAATAGCCTAATCTGTTCCAAGCCTTACGAAAAGACACCTTTTCTTTCATAAACACGCTAAACTGTAGTAATAAACATGCAATGCAGCCATTTCTATCATTCAATAATTAATCCAACCGTTAAAAACAGCCTAATCCATTCCAGAAACAACCATGAGATTATTCAATAATGTAGTTATAGCCTAGTTATCCCCTCCAAGCCCTAAGAAAATGGTCCGTTTTCTTTAATACTGTATAAAAGTTACGGTACTGTATGTAAAGCATTTGGATCAGTGAAGGTGTATTGTTACATGTACACCTAAATTAAGGGTTGATACCCTGAAAAAAAGGTACAGTTAATTAACAAAAAAGTTGAAACTTACCTTTTGATTGAAATTACTCTCAGCGACGAGTTAGGATCTCGTAACCTTTTCGTATTCTGAAAATTTTTTCGTATACTTGGGCATAAAAATCCTTGTATCGCTTTTCGTACCCTGAATTTTTCGTAAGCAGAAACTCTCGTATCTAGAGGTATCACTGTATATGTATATATATATATATATATATATATATATATATATATATATATTTTGTATATATTTATGTATATAAATATCAATAATTAAATAAATAAATATATGTATATATATAAATATATATATTTATTTATTTATTTATTTATTGATATTTATATATATAAATATATATGAAAACATATGCGAATATATATATATATATATATATATACATATATATATATATATATATATATATATATACATATACATATACATATACATATACATATACATATACATATACATATACATATACATATACATATACATATACATATACATATACATATACATATACATATATATATATATATATATATATATATATATATACATATATACATATATACATATATATATATATATATATATATATATATATATATATATATATATATATATATATATATATATATAAATACATATATATACATATATATATATATATATATATATAAATACATATATATACATATATATATATATATATATATATATATATATATATATATATATATATATATATATGAGCTAATCACAGTCATGTTGTTACTGATCGAGATGAGTGAGTGTCAACAGATTTTTCTTTTTTGTTAGAGAAGACGGTTACGATGTGGCTTGGGTGGCACTTGAAAATGACTGTTACATTTTAGCTTTGGCTTAGCGTCACCTAAACCTCTTCCGATTGGTTGTTATGAGACTTTCGGGTCAAACCAACCAATCATTGATCAGGCATAGTGAGGCCATGTATGGGCGCTTGGGTAAAAACCCCATAGGACAGTCAGTCTGGTTTTGGAGGTCTACAGAGAGTGTCAGGTGCCACGATGGTGCCGACCCGAGTACCATTTTTCTGAGGGCTTTTTCTTAGTAACGTAACGTAATTATAGTTAAAGGGCGCCCTTGTAAACTTAAGAGAATACAGCATGTACAAACTTATCAACTCGGCTATTATTTGTGCATGACCTCCCCCTCTAATTGTGTTAACAAGAAATGGGTTTTCTCTATCTTTGTTTCCCCCAAGATGTGAAGTGTGAACCCCCTTAATACGACCTAGATTGGGTCATTTTTAATGGTGTCAGGTTTTGTGGGGTAATAATAATAATATTAACGATTAACGTCTGTGCTAAGTGATTTTAGCCGACGTGAGATTTTTGAAAAAGTGGAAACAAAAGATAATAGTGACAATGGTTAACACGGGAAGTTCGACGTCAAATGGCGATGACTGAGAGAGGGGAGAAATGAATTCTGTGCCTTAGATGACCGCGGAGGTAGCAGCAGTAGGGGAGTCAGCATTATGAAGCTTCATCTGTGGTGGAAATGTGGGAGGCTGGGCTGTGGCACCCTAGCAGTACAAGCTGAACTCGGTTGAGTCCCTGATTAGGCTGAAGGAACATAGAGAGTAGAGGTCCCCTTTTTGTTTTGTTTCAATGTTGGTGTCGGCTACCCCCCAAAATTGGGGGAAGTGCCTTGGTATATGGATGGACTACAGAGACTAAGACAACATAACTTAAGGGTAAAGATTAGCAAGTGTGAATTTTTCAAAACAGAATTAGTCTATTTGGGTTTTATGGTGTCAAGCCAAGGTCTTAAAGTAGTCCATGATAAGGTGTCGGCCATCCGTAACTTTCCGATACTTACTACTGTCAAGGGAATACAGCAATTTCTGGGTTGTAGTGAATATTACAGGCGTTTTATACGCAATTATTCAATAATAGCCGCTCCCTTAACTGATCTTACGAAGAAGGGCGTAGATTTCATATGGTCTGAGCAGCATCAACAGGCGTTTAATACCTTGAAAGATGAACTGTGTAGTTCTCCTATCTTAAAATTTCCTGACTTCGGTAAGGAATTCTTCATTGCAACAGACGCCTCAGACTTAGGAGTAGGTGGCGTATTGCTTCAGCAATATGAAAAACAATTTTTCCCCATAGCTTTTTATTCTCAAAAACTGAGAACTTCCGAAAGTAAGTATGCAGTAATAGACAAGGAAGGGCTAACTATTGTTAATTCACTAGTGCATTTTAAGTTCATAACTTACGGTTATCCCGTTAAGGTTCTTACTGATCATAAACCACTAACCAACTTCTTTAAAGGCTTCAACCACAGCCCCAAACGAACTCGGTGGCATTTGATCATTCAAGACTTTGGCGCGAGAATCGGGTATTTACCTGGGAAAGCAAATATCATTGCTGATGCATTATCACTCAACCCCGTGTCATCTTTTACGGAGCCTTTAGCTGAATTAATAGATATATCAACATCCATGCCTATTGTTAAAACGATATCTGAACAAGAAGATTTGGGCTGGAGTGTTGAATTATTACAGACTGAGCAAAGAACAGATCAGAAATTAGAAAAAATTATAAATGTTTTGAAAGGCAATCATAAGGAAAAGGAATATATAAAGTATAAGCAGCAGAATTATATAAAACAAAGACAATAATCTGTGAAGGACCGTGACAAGGAAAACCCGCAATACACCACATGTAACTAACGACCAGGTAGTGGTACCAATCTCACTTATTTCCACTGTCCTGAATTGGTTGCATGCAAATCCATTGCATGGACACCCGGGGTTCTCATTAATGTCACAGAAAGCCAAATCATTGTTTTATTGGCATACGATGCTTACAGATATAAAAAAAAACACATAGCTAATTGTTGCACATGTCAGGAAAACAAAGGGCATACGAAAACACCTGTCAGCCTGGGGGCTTATCCCGTGCCCAATCAACCCTTTGAAAGGATACATTTAGATTTATTAACAGGATTTTACGAGTCAGACAGAGGAAATAAGCACCTCTTAGTAATTGTAGATGCTTTAACTCGATATACAGAACTAAGAGCGCTTAAAACTAAAACTGCGATTGAATGCGCTAGGAAGTTTTACGAGTGTTACATTTGTAAACATGGAATTCCACACATGATAATCTCAGACTCGGGTGGAGAATTTGATAATCACTTTCTTACCTCATTGTGTGAATTCCTTAGCATAAAGAAAATAAATACCATGATATATCACCCAGAGTCGAATGGGCTAGTGGAAAGAGCAAATAGGAAGGTTTTAAATATATTAAGAGTAACACTAGGGGGATCAGACCCCAACTGGGATATTGCAATACATGCGGTACTGAGTACTCTGAATCACTCATATCATATATCAATTAAAATGTCACCGCACGAAGCATTGTATGGTACCCCAGTTAGAACGCCTTTCCATGTATTAATGCCTACAACTAATCTATCAAATCCTTTAAAAGAATGTATAAATGCAAGCAAAAGTCGTTTTGATATCCTTCGAAAGAATTTAGAAGAATCACAAATCATAATGAAAAGGAATCATGATAAAATAGCGAAGCCAACTAAAACATATACTGTGGGTGATAATGTATACATACAGGTAAATGTACGTAAAGGACTCAATTATAAACTAACACCTAAGTTTGAAGGCCAATTAACATTTTGGGAACATTAACGGCCAATAGGTTTAGAGTTCAAAACGTATCCCAACCCACTGATGAGAGAATCGTACCATTGGCTCACATAAGAAATTAAAATAAGAGGGAAAGAAGTGAGGGAAAGATTTTTATTTCTTTAATTTTTTGTAAACGTTTAATGTTAAAAGTTTTTCTTCTTAATACAGGAGTAATTACATATATTTTTCTCGTTACAGGTTTCCAAGATGAAATTTTTGTTGTTGGGAGTGATATTGTTCGCTCAGACATTTTTCTCGTATGTGATGAGCTCTAAAACTAAAAGTATAGATTTTAAATATGGCACTATAGTTGAAAGATAAGAAGACGTTTTTATTACATCCAGTAACGTAGCTGTTGAAGTGTGTATGCAAGCAATTTTTCTCCCAGAGAATGACGTCACTAGCTTAAAGAGCTGTCTCATTAAATGAAATACATAGAAGATATTTTCCTTTTAATACAGACAGTTCGCTTGCATCGACACTAAAAGTTGCAGAGATGCTATCTGACGACTTGCAAAATAAGACTTACGAGGCAGAATCTTAGGCTCGTGACCTTTTGATGTGGACTGTAGGACACGATAATCTTGAGAAACGTAACCCGTTTATTTTTGCTTCACTTAACATCTTTGGTTCTATTGCAAGTTTAGGTTTAGGAATTTCCAATCGTCTTAAAATTAGTAATCAAAATAAGAAAATTGAGTTCTTGACTCATGAAGATGAATTGATTATGTCAGAACTAAGGAATCAGTTAGCTTCAATCAATCAAATTATGAGTTTAGTAAATGAACATTCTAGTAATATCAATCAGATTATGGAAGTACAGGATTTGTTGGCAACGTTAACGTATTATGATTCAAAAATAGATCACATACATAACAGAATTGCAAATTTCATTGAGAAATCAAAAGATTATGCGGAAGCTATCACGTTAGCAACTAAAGGTGTACTGTCACCCCATTTGTTGCCAATAAAATAGTTAAAAGTTAATTGTGGAGAACGGATGGGAGAAACTAGGCTATATTCCTTTGTTAGATGCACATAGGTTAGAATTTTATTATAGCCTAATTACAGTAAGCGTTGAAAATTACAGGATTATGATTACAGTTCCCTTTGATTCTTCCGATGCCTGGCAATCATACAAGATATCACCATCCCCGACTTTTATGACAAATAACTCAAGCCCAGTAATATTCAGTTTGACAGGACACGTATTGATTTCCCCTGATAAGGAAACATATACGGTCATTAAAGACTTAGATAAATCAACTCACAGTTCAGATGCAATGAATAAAAAAGTATGTACAGCTGACTCCTTTGAATTCCATAAAAAGTCAATGGATTCATGCGAGTTAGGCATAGTGTTAAACGGTGCTCTCTCCCATACATATGAAAATTGTCTGAAAAATTTTATCCCTTTGACGATAATAAGTTCAATTGCAGATTGAACAACGGCTCGTGGATACGATACGTCTAGGCTGGCTTCAATGTATCATGCCCGGACGGATCCACGTCCTATTCCCAAATCTTCGTTGCAGCAGATGGTTGCATCAGTACGTCCACGAATTACACGGTCCGAGGAATTAACACTATCATCAGGGAACGGGGCTACTTCGCGAATTTCACGTGGACCACTACAATCCCATCTTTACCTCTCCCATACAACGCACGAGTGGCTAAGCGGTTGATGAAATTAACCGAGATGGACCACCCGTCACCGACTTATGCAGATCTTAGTTTCTACGTGTTAGTAGTATCAATCAGCGTTACGGTGATGATATTTATCGCCGTTAACATCTTTGTTCGGCGTAGGTTAAGGCAAAGACAGGTGCAGCTCAAGAGGAATGTTTTGCCATGTCCAGACAACACTCCTTATTTTTTGAGAAATTTTTAATTTAGAGCTGTTTGAAATTGGCCATTTCATTCACTCAAAGGAGTAAAATTGTCTGGAAAAGTGAAATGCACGAAAGCGGTTAGTACGCTAGTAATATGTAGTTGAAGAGACTCTAGGACATTTGCATTTTAAAAACATTAAAAAAAAAAAAAAAAAAAAAAAAATTGGGGGCACCTAATAAAATACATAAGCGCTATGTGTTAAAATAAAGTATCTTTGGACATCTAATAAAATATATAAGCCCTATTTATAAATATATATATATATATATATATATATATATATATATATATATATATATATATATATATATATATATATATATATATATATAACCGTGGTGCGTGTACGTACCAGGAATTTTTTTTTTGTGCACTGAAATTATATCTTTACCAAGGTAACAAATATTCTTTATTAGTTACCGTATTATAATAATCTGTATTTTTGACAAAGGTGACAACTATTCTTTAACAAGTTACCGAAACATATGTACATCAGATTTTTTTTGGGGGGGGGTACCATATAATCATTTGCTAGCAATGTACCATATAATAATCTGTATTTTCCATGCATTTTTCTTTATTTTTGACAATATCCGTTAGGTATGTAATTTTTTTAAATGTACCTATTTGAACGTTCGTCCTTAATCACTTGTTTGTGGCTAAAGTTAAAAAAAAATGTATATATATCCAGTCACACTCCTAGAAAACATATTTTTAACATACTTTTTATTGTATGAGGATAGAGGAGAATATGTAAAGAATAGGCCAGACTATTCGGTGTGTTTGTAATAATTACATAATAAAATCCATGACCCAAGGTATCAATGGAGAAGTTAGGAGAGGAGTGTGGGAACGCCAAGTCATAACAGGATACAAAAGTCAAGACCAAGCTAAACCTTTGCAATGTAACATTTTGTATGAAGAGTAAACACAATACAAGCATCCTGTGAGAAACAGTCGAGTGTCTCAACGGAACCAGATGGCTTCCGGTAGTAATGTTGTGTTATCATATTTATGTAAAATGCTGAGATAACTAATGAAACGTTATCACCAAACTTGATATTTTTGTCAGTTCTTATTCAATTGCCATATGGAATGGTCATCCGACCAAACCATCCATACTCCTGTGTCCTGTCAAACTGGATAAACTGTTTAAAAGCTAACTTACATAGACTTATTCAGCAGAAGTAACCTACAAGTCTACACCTAAATATATCACATTGAAGAGACATAAGATAGAACTCTAATGTCTGTTAATAACAGTACCACACCAACATGTGTAGAGGAAAAGGGAAAATGAACCGTAACTAGAGAGAAGGATCCTACGCTGTGTTTTCTGGCCAGTCAAAAGACCCGATAACTCTCTACCGGTAGTATCTCAACGGGCGGCTGGTGCCCTGGCCAACCTACTACCTACAAGGAGTCTATTGCTTATTTATTGGATTTCCTGTCTGGTATTTTAGATTTAGATGAGTTACCTTTAACAAACCATAATGTTAGTGAATTTGTCGGTGTACTAAATAGTGTAAGTTTATTATTAATGAAGAGTACTATGAACAAGTGTTACTATGGCCATGGGTAATATTTTGTCCCCTCTTTTACCTAAAATTTAAATGGAGTTTTCTTTTTTAATATAGATCAATTCCTCCATCGTGGTCCTCACAAATTGTTTGGTATTATTATGTCGACGACGATCTTAGTTTTTCAAAATAAGGCCTCATGCTCCATAGCCCTCAGCCATGTAGGTCTGGGCCTTCCAACTCTTCTAGTGCCTTGAGGAGCCCATTTAAACGTTTGGTGAACTAATCTTTCTTGGGGAGTGCGAAGAGCATGCCCAACCCATCTCCATATATCCCTCACAATGATCTCATCCACATATGGCACTCGAGTAATCTCCCTTGTAATTTCATTTCTGATCTTGTCCTGCCATTTAGCTCCCAATATTCTTCTGGGGGCCTTGTTCTCAAGTCTACTAAATCTGTTGAATTTTGTTTCATTGTCATAACATGACACATGTCCATGCAGTAACACCAATCTCACTAAACCGGTAAATAGCCTGATTTTTATATGTAATTTCAGGTGATTTGATTTCCAAATTTTCCCAAGCCATTGTCTGATCTGCTTTTTTTAAATCTTACATTAAAAAGTTCCGAAGACTGAGTATTAGAGATCATAGTTCCTAAATTCTTGAATGATTCTAACTCATTAATTCTTTCTGCTTTCTCTGTCTATCTTCTATTTATCTTGAGCCCAGCCTCGTGTAATAATTCATGCATCCTGGTGGCATTCTGCTAATGAGGAGAGCATCATCAGCATACTTTAGAACAGGTAATTTTCTATTAACAATCCAGTTCAGTCCTTCTACACCATCTCCAAGTGTTCTATGTATTATATAATCCAAGAGGAGGATAAACAACATAGGTGACAACACATCCATTGGCGTACTCCCCGGTTCACTGGAAATGATTTAGTTGTACTCCATTAACATTAACTTTACACTTGCTATGCCCATGGACAGACTTAATCAAATTGATTTATTTGAAAGGAATTCCTTAATAACACAGGGCTCTCCACAAAATTAGCCGATGCACACTATAAAGGCTTTTTCATGGTCCAAAAATGTCATAAAAAGTGAATTTTTATATTCTAAGCATTGCTGTACAACATGTTTTAAAATGAAAATTTGGTCAGTACAATTTATACCTTTTATAATTCCTGCTTGTTCTTCTTTAAGCTTTCCATTCATCACTCTCTCTACACTTCTGCGAATAAGCATACCATATTTTTCACGACAACCGACGTAAGTATGAGGCGTTTTCAATTATTGGAATTAGTCAGGTCTCCTTTTTTTCGTCATTTTCAACAGCACTCCCAACTCCCACTCATCGGGTTTTGCCCTTTTCATACCACATTCTACAACATAATATTGTAAGTATTTTGGGGGTCACTTCATTTTCAGCTAGTATCATCTCTTTCCGTCTCTTGATTTTCTTAATTATAGCTTTCATTTCAAACACACTGAATTCATTCATGAGCATAACAAGGTCTTCATCAAGTTCAGGTATATCAATCAAATCAATCCCTTCATATCTCTTATTCATGACCTCACCAAAGTGTTCCATCTAACATTGCCTTTGTTCATCTTTTGTTATTATAACAGATTCATCTCTCTTTTTGATGAGCATATGCTTCCTCTTCTTTGTCCCTTTAGATATTTTAAGAATAATTATATGAGCAATTCTTACACAATAACCACTCCCTGAATTCATTGTTTGGTCAAGCTCATTTGCTTTCCTGTGTAAAGATTCTCTCCACTCATTCTTGGCTTTTCTTTTGACCTCACAATCGATACTGGAATAGTTAGTAAGCTCTACACTGTAATTTTCATTATTTCTTGGAAAACTTCTAACAATCAATTTATGTCTTTGTCTCCTATATATATATATATATATATATATATATATATATATATATATATATATATATATATATATATATACAGTGATGCCTCAGCATACGAAAGTAATCCGTTCAGGATACGGTTTCGTATGCTGATTTTTTCGTATCCTGAGTCGCGTTATACATGTAAATAGCCTAATCTGTTCCAAGCCTTACGAAAAGACACCTTTTCTTTCATAAACACGCTAAACTGTAGTAATAAACATGCAATGCAGCCATTTCTATCATTCAATAATTAATCCAACCGTTAAAAACAGCCTAATCCATTCCAGAAACCACCATGAGATTATTCAATAATGTAGTTATAGCCTAGTTATCCCCTCCAAGCCCTAAGAAAATGGTCCGTTTTCTTTAATACTGTATAAAAGTTACGGTACTGTATGTAAAGCATTTGGATCAGTGAAGGTGTATTGTTACCTGTACACCTAAATTAAGGGTTGATACCCTGAAAAAAAAGGTACAGTTAATTAACAAAAAAGTTGAAACTTACCTTTTGATTGAAATTACTCTCAGCGACGAGTTAGGATCTCGTAAGCTTTTCGTATCCTGAAAATTTTTTCGTATACTTGGGCATAAAAATCTTTGTATCGCTTTTCGTACCCTGAATTTTTCGTAAGCAGAAACTTTCGTATCTAGAGGTATCACTGTATATGTATGTATATATATATATAAATATATATATATATATATAGATATATATATATATATATATATATATATATATATATATATTGTATATATTTATATATATAAATATCAATAATTAAATAAATAAATATATGTATATATATAAATATATATATTTATTTATTTATTTATTTATTGATATTTATATATACATATACATATACATATACATATACATATACATATACATATATATATATATATATATATATATATATATATATATATATATATATATATATATATATGAGCTAATCACAGTCATGTTGTTACTGATCGAGATGAGTGAGTGTCAACAGATTTTTCTTTTTTGTTAGAGAAGACAGTTACGATGTGGCTTGGGTGGCACTTAAATGACTGTTACATTTTAGCTTTGGCTTGGCGTCACCTAAACCTCTTCCGATTGGTTGTTATGAGACTTTCGGGTCAAAACAACCAATCATTGATCAGGCATAGTGAGGCCATGTATGGGCGCTTGGGTAATAACCCCATAGGACAGTCAGTCTGGTTTTGGAGGTCTACAGAGAGTGTCAGGTGCCACGATGGTGCTGACCCGAGTACCATTTTTCTGAGGGCTTTTTCTTAGTAACGTAACGTAATTATAGTTAAAGGGCGCCCTTGTAAACTTAAGAGAATACAGCATGTACAAACTTATCAACTCGGCTATTATTTGTGCATGACCTCCCCCTCTAATTGTGTTAACAAGAAATGGGTTTTCTCTATCTTTGTTTCCCCCAAGATGTGAAGTGTGAACCCCCTTAATACGACCTAGATTGGGTAATTTTTAATGGTGTCAGGTTTTGTGGGGTAATAATAATAATATTAACGATTAACGTCTGTGCTAAGTGATTTTAGACGACGTGAGATTTTTGAAAAAGTGGAAACAAAAGATAATAGTGACAATGTTTAAACGCGGGAAGTTCGACGTCAAATGGTGATGACTGAGAGAGGGGAGAAATGAATTCTGTGCCTTAGATGACCGCGGAGGTAGCAGCAGTAGGGGAGTCAGCATTATGAAGCTTCATCTGTGGTGGAAATGTGGGAGGTTGGGCTGTGGCACCCTAGCAGTACAAGCTGAACTCGGTTGAGTCCCTGATTAGGCTGAAGGAACATAGAGAGTAGAGGTCCCCTTTTTGTTTTGTTTCAATGTTGGTGTCGGCTACCCCCCAAAATTGGGGGAAGTGCCTTGGTATATGGATGGACTACAGAGACTAAGACAACATAACTTAAGGGTAAAGATTAGCAAGTGTGAATTTTTCAAAACAGAATTAGTCTATTTGGGTTTTATGGTGTCAAGCCAAGGTCTTAAAGTAGTCCATGATAAGGTGTCGGCCATCCGTAACTTTCCGATACTTACTACTGTCAAGGGAATACAGCAATTTCTGGGTTGTAGTGAATATTACAGGCGTTTTATACGCAATTATTCAATAATAGCCGCTCCCTTAACTGATCTTACGAAGAAGGGCGTAGATTTCATATGGTCTGAGCAGCATCAACAGGCGTTTAATACCTTGAAAGATGAACTGTGTAGTTCTCCTATCTTAAAATTTCCTGACTTCGGTAAGGAATTCTTCATTGCAACAGACGCCTCAGACTTAGGAGTAGGTGGCGTATTGCTTCAGCAATATGAAAAACAATTTTTCCCCATAGCTTTTTATTCTCAAAAACTGAGAACTTCCGAAAGTAAGTATGCAGTAATAGACAAGGAAGGGCTAGCTATTGTTAATTCACTAGTGCATTTTAAGTTCATAATTTACGGTTATCCCGTTAAGGTTCTTACTGATCATAAACCACTAACCAACTTCTTTAAAGGCTTCAACCACAGCCCCAAACGAACTCGGGGGCATTTGATCATTCAAGACTTTGGCGCGAGAATCGGGTATTTACCTGGGAAAGCAAATATCATTGCTGATGCATTATCACTCAACCCCGTGTCATCTTTTACGGAGCCTTTAGCTGAATTAATAGATATATCAACATCCATGCCTATTGTTAAAACGATATCTGAACAAGAAGATTTGGGCTGGAGTGTTGAATTATTACAGACTGAGCAAAGAAAAGATCAGAAATTAGAAAAAATTATAAATGTTTTGAAAGGCAATCATAAGGAAAAGGAATATATAAAGTATAAGCAGCAGAATTATATAAAACAAAGACAATAATCTGTGTAGGACCGTGACAAGGAAAACCCGCAATACACCACATGTAACTAACGACCAGGTAGTGGTACCAATCTCACTTATTTCCACTGTCCTGAATTGGTTGCATGCAAATCCATTGCATGGACACCCGGGGTTCTCATTAATGTCACAGAAAGCCAAATCATTGTTTTATTGGCATACGATGCTTACAGAAAAAAAAAACACATAGCTAATTGTTGCACATGTCAGGAAAACAAAGGGCATACGAAAACACCTGTCAGCCTGGGGGCTTATCCCATGCCCAATCAACCCTTTGAAAGGATACATTTAGATTTATTAACAGGATTTTACGAGTCAGACAGAGGAAATAAGCACCTCTTAGTAATTGTAGATGCTTTAACTCGATATACAGAACTAAGAGCGCTTAAAATTAAAACTGCGATTGAATGCGCTAGGAAGTTTTACGAGTGTTACATTTGTAAACATGGAATTCCACACATGATAATCTCAGACTCGGGTGGAGAATTTAATAATCACTTTCTTACCTCATTGTGTGAATTCCTTAGCATAAAGAAAATAAATACCATGATATATCACCCAGAGTCGAATGAGCTAGTGGAAAGAGCAAATAGGAAGGTTTTAAATATATTAAGAGTAACACTAGGGGGATCAGACCCCAACTGGGATATTGCAATACATGCGGTACTGAGTACTCTGAATCACTCATATCATATATCAATTAAAATGTCACCGCACGAAGCATTGTATGGTACCCCAGTTAGAACGCCTTTCCATGTATTAATGCCTACAACTAATCTATCAAATCCTTTAAAAGAATGTATAAATGCAAGCAAAAGTCGTTTTGATATCCTTCGAAAGAATTTAGAAGAATCACAAATCATAATGAAAAGGAATCATGATAAAATAGCGAAGCCAACTAAAACATATACTGTGGGTGATAATGTATACATGCAGGTAAATGTACGTAAAGGACTCAATTATAAACTAACACCTAAGTTTGAAGGCCATTTAACATTTTGGAAACATTAATGGCCAATAGGTTTAGAGTTCAAAACGTATCCCAACCCACTGATGAGAGAATCGTACCATTGGCTCACATAAGAAATTAAAATAAGAGGGAAAGAAGTGAGGGAAAGATTTTTATTTCTTTAATTTTTTGTAAACGTTTAATGTTAAAAGTTTTTCTTCTTAATACAGGAGTAATTACATATATTTTTCTCGTTACAGGTTTCCAAGATGAAGTTTTTGTTGTTGGGAGTGATATTGTTCGCTCAGGCATTTTTCTCGTATGGGATGAGCTCTAAAACTAAAAGTATAGATTTTAAATATGGCACTATAGTTGAAAGATAAGAAGACGTTTTTATTACATCCAGTAACGTAGCTGTTGAAGTGCGTATGCAAGCAATTTTTCTCCCAGAGAATGACTTCACTAGCTTAAAGAGCTGTCTCATTAAATGAAATACATAGAAGACATTTTCCTTTTAATACAGAGAGTTCGCTTGCATCGACACTAAAAGTTGCAGAGATGCTATCTGACGACTTGCAAAATAAGACTTACGAGGCAGAATCTTTGGCTCGTGACCTTTTGATGTGGACTGTAGGACACGATAATCTTGAGAAACGTAACCCGTTTATTTTTGCTTCACTTAACATCTTTGGTTCTATTGCAAGTTTAGGTTTAGGAATTTCCAATCGTCTTAAAATTAGTAATCAAAATAAGAAAATTGAGTTCTTGACTCATGAAGATGAATTGATTATGTCAGAACTAAGGAATCAGTTAGCTTCAATCAATCAAATTATGAGTTTAGTAAATGAACATTCTAGTAATATCAATCAGATTATGGAAGTACAGGATTTGTTGGCAACGTTAACATATTATGATTCAAAAATAGATCTCATACATAACAGAATTGCAAATTTCATTGAGAAATCAAAAGATTATGCGGAAGCTATCACGTTAGCAACTAAAGGTGTACTGTCACCTCATTTGTTGCCAATAAAATAGTTAAAGTTAATTGTGGAGAACGGACGGGAGAAACTAGGCTATATTCCTTTGTTAGACGCACATAGGTTAGAATTTTATTATAGCCTAATTACAGTAAGCGTTGAAAATTACAGGATTATGATTACAGTTCCCTTTGATTCTTCCGATGCCTGGCAATCATACAAGATATCACCATCCCCGACTTTTATGACAAATAACTCAAGCCCAGTAATATTCAGTTTGACAGGACACGTATTGATTTCCCCTGATAAGGAAACATATACGGTCATTAAAGACTTAGATAAATCAACTCACTGTTCAGATGCAATGAATAAAAAAGTATGTACAGCTGACTCCTTTGAATTCCATAAAAAGTCAATGGATTCATGCGAGTTAGGCATAGTGCTAAACGGTGCTCTCTCCCATACATATGAAAATTGTCTGAAAAACTTTATCCCTTTGACGATAATAAGTTCAATTGCAGATTGAACAACGGCTCGTGGATACGATACGACTAGGCTGGCTTCAATGTATCATGCCCGGACGGATCCACGTCCTATTCCCAAATCTTCGTTGCAGCAGATGGTTGCATCAGTACGTCCACGAATTACACGGTCTGAGGAATTAACACTATCATAAGGGAACGGGCCTACTTCGCGAATTTCACGTGGACCACTACAATCCCATCTTTACCTCTCCCATACAACGCACGAGTGGCTAAGCGGTTGATGAAATTAACCGAGATGGACCACCCGTCACCGACTTATGCAGATCTTAGTTTCTACATGTTAGTAGCATCAATCAGCGTTACGGTGATGATATTTATCGCCGTTAACATCTTTGTTCGGCGTAGGTTAAGGCAAAGACAGGTGCAGCTCAAGAAGAACGTTTTGCCATGTCCAGACAACACTCCTTATTTTTTGAGAAATTTTTAATTTAGAGCTGTTTGAAATTGGCCATTTCATTCACTCAAAGGAGTAAAATTGTCTGGAAAAGTGAAGTGCACGAAAGCGGTTAGTACGCTAGTAATATGTAGTTGAAGAGACTCTAGGACATTTGCATTTTAAAAACATTAAAAAAAAAAAAAAAAAAAAAAAAATTTGGGGGGCACCTAATAAAATATATAAGCCCTATGTGTTAAAATAAAGTATCTTTGGACATCTAATAAAATATATAAGCCCTATTTATAAATATATATATATATATATATATATATATATATATATATATATATATATATATATATATATATATATATATATATATATATGTATATATATATATATATATATATATATATATAATATATATATTATATATATATATATATATATATATATATATATATATATATATATATATATATATATATATATATATATAAACCGTGGTGCGTGTACGTACCAGGAATTTTTTTTTTGTGCACTGAAATTATATCTTTACCAAGGTAACAAATATTTTTTATTAGTTACCGTATTATAATAATCTGTATTTTTGACAAAGGTGACAACTATTCTTTAACAAGTTACCGAATCATATGTACATCAGATTTTTTTGGGGGGTACCATATAATCATTTGCTAGCAATGTACCATATAATAATCTGTATTTTCCATGCATTTTTCTTTATTTTTGACAATATCCGTTAGGTATGTATTTTTTTTAAATGTACCTATTTGAACATTCGTCCTTAATCACTTGTTTGTGGCTAAAGTTAAAAAAAAATTTATATATATCCAGTCACACTCCTAGAAAACATTTTTAACATACTTTTTATTGTATGAGGATAGAGGAGAATATGTAAAGAATAGGCCAGACTATTCGGTGTGTTTGTAATAATTACATAATAAAATCCATGACCCAAGGTATCAATGGAGAAGTTAGGAGAGGAGTGTGGGAACGCCAAGTCATAACAGGATACAAAAGTCAAGACCAAGCTAAACCTTTGCAATGTAACATTTTGTATGAAGAGTAAACACAATACAAGCATCCTGTGAGAAACAGTTGAGTGTCTCAACGGAACCAGATGGCTTCCGGTAGTAATGTTGTGTTATCATATTTATGTAAAATGCTGAGATAACTAATGAAACGTTATCACCAAACTTGATATTTTTGTCAGTTCTTATTCAATTGCCATATGGAATGGTCATCCGACCAAACCATCCATACTCCTGTGTCCTGTCAAACTGGATAAACTGTTTAAAAGCTAACTTACATAGACTTATTAAGCAGAAGTAACCTACAAGTCTACACCTAAATATATCACATTGAAGAGACATAAGATAGAACTCTAATGTCTGTTTATAACAGTACCACACCAACATGTGTAGAGGAAAAGGGAAAATGAACCGTAACTAGAGAGAAGGATCCTACGCTGTATTTTCTGGCCAGTCAAAAGACCCGATAACTCTCTACCGGTAGTATCTCAACGGGCGGCTGGTGCCCTGGCCAACCTACTACCTACAAGGAGTCTATTGCTTATTTATTGGATTTCCTGTCTGGTATTTTAGATTTAGATGAGTTACCTTTAACAAACCATAATGTTAGTGAATTTGTCGGTGTACCAAATAGTGTAAGTTTATTATTAATGAAGAGTACTATGAACAAGTGTTACTATGGCCATGGGTAATATTTTGTCCCCTCTTTTACCTAAAATTTAAATGGAGTTTTCTTTTTTAATATAGATCAATTCCTCCATCGTGGTCCTCACAAATTGTTTGGTATTATTATGTCGACGACGATCTTAGTTTTTCAAAATAAGGCCTTATGCTCCATAGCCCTCAGCCATGTAGGTCTGGGCCTTCCAACTCTTCTAGTGCCTTGAGGAGCCCATTTAAACGTTTGGTGAACTAATCTTTCTTGGGGAGTGCGAAGAGCATGCCCAACCCATCTCCATATATCCCTCACAATGATCTCATCCACATATGGCACTCGAGTAATCTCCCTTGTAATTTCATTTCTGATCTTGTCCTGCCATTTAGCTCCCAATATTCTTCTGGGGGCCTTGTTCTCAAGTCTACTAAATCTGTTGAATTTTGTTTCATTGTCATAACATGACACATGTCCATGCAGTAACACCAATCTCACTAAACCGGTAAATAGCCTGATTTTTATATGTAATTTCAGGTGATTTGATTTCCAAATTTTCCCAAGCCATTGTCTGATCTGCTTTTTTTAAATCTTACATTAAAAAGTTCCGAAGACTGAGTATTAGAGATCATAGTTCCTAAATTCTTGAATGATTCTAACTCATTAATTCTTTCTGCTTTCTCTGTCTATCTTCTATTTATCTTGAGCCCAGCCTCGTGTAATAATTCATGCATCCTGGTGGCATTCTGCTAATGAGGAGAGCATCATCAGCATACTTTAGAACAGGTAATTTTCTATTAACAATCCAGTTCAGTCCTTCTACACCATCTCCAAGTGTTCTATGTATTATATAATCCAAGAGGAGGATAAACAACATAGGTGACAACACATCCATTGGCGTACTCCCCGGTTCACTGGAAATGATTTAGTTGTACTCCATTAACATTAACTTTACACTTGCTATGCCCATGGACAGACTTAAACAAATTGATTTATTTGAAAGGAATTCCTTAATAACACAGGGCTCTCCACAAAATTAGCCGATGCACACTATAAAGGCTTTTTCATGGTCCAAAAATGTCATAAAAAGTGAATTTTTATATTCTAAGCATTGCTGTACAACATGTTTTAAAATGAAAATTTGGTCAGTACAATTTATACCTTTTATAATTCCTGCTTGTTCTTCTTTAAGCTTTCCATTCATCACTCTCTCTACACTTCTGCGAATAAGCATACCATATTTTTCACGACAACCGACGTAAGTATGAGGCGTTTTCAATTATTGGAATTAGTCAGGTCTCCTTTTTTTCGTCATTTTCAACAGCACTCCCAACTCCCACTCATCGGGTTTTGCCCTTTTCATACCACATTCTACAACATAATATTGTAAGTATTTTGGGGGTCACTTCATTTTCAGCTAGTATCATCTCTTTCCGTCTCTTGATTTTCTTAATTATAGCTTTCATTTCAAACACACTGAATTCATTCATGAGCATAACAAGGTCTTCATCAAGTTCAGGTATATCAATCAAATCAATCCCTTCATATCTCTTATTCATGACCTCACCAAAGTGTTCCATCTAACATTGCCTTCGTTCATCTTTTGTTATTATAACAGATTCATCTCTCTTTTTGATGAGCATGTGCTTCCTCTTCTTTGTCCCTTTAGATATTTTAAGAATAATTATATGAGCAATTCTTACACAATAACCACTCCCTGAATTCATTGTTTGGTCAAGCTCATTTGCTTTCCTGTGTAAGGATTCTCTCCACTCATTCTTGGCTTTTCTTTTGACCTCACAATCGATACTGGAGTAGTTAGTAAGCTCTACATTGTAATTTTCATTATTTCTTGGAAAACTTTTAACAATCAATTTATGTCTTTGTCTCCTTTATATATATATATATATATATATATATATATATATATATATATATATATATATATATATATATATATATATATATATATATATATATATACAGTGATGCCTCAGCATACGAAAGTAATCCGTTCAGGATACGGTTTCGTATGCTGATTTTTTCGTATCCTGAGTCGCGTTTTACATGTAAATAGCCTAATCTGTTCCAAGCCTTACGAAAAGACACCTTTTCTTTCATAAACACGCTAAACTGTAGTAATAAACATGCAATGCAGCCATTTCTATCATTCAATAATTAATCCAACCGTTAAAAACAGCCTAATCCATTCCAGAAACCACCATGAGATTATTCAATAATGTAGTTATAGCCTAGTTATCCCCTCCAAGCCCTAAGAAAACGGTCCGTTTTCTTTAATACTGTAAAAAAGTTACGGTACTGTATGTAAAGCATTTGGATCAGTGAAGGTGTATTGTTACCTGTACACCTAAATTAAGGGTTGATACCCTGAAAAAAAAGGTAAAGTTAATTAACCCTTTTACCCGCGGGGTATTTGGAAATTTCCAACGCTTAACCCCCAGGGGGTTATTCTTTTCCCAGCACATTTTGCAGTATATTTTTTTTTAAATTGCTCTAACAGCCGTAATTTTCGTCATAGAGAGGTCAGGTTGGTGTCATTCTCTTGGAAAATGCCTGAATTTTCTCAAAAAATTTTAAAAAAATATAAAAAACTAATTTTTATAGCATTTTTTTGCAAGGACGTACCGGTACGTCCATGGGGGTAAAGGGATGGCTTTTGTGAAACGTACCAGTACGTCCTTTGGGGGTAAAAGGGTTAACAAAAAAGTTGAAACTTACCTTTTGATTGAAATTACTCTCAGCGATGAGTTAGGATCTCGTAAGCTTTTCGTATTCTGAAAATTTTTTCGTATACTTGGGCATAAAAATCTTCGTATCGCTTTTCGTACCCTGAATTTTTCGTAAGCAGAAACTTTCGTATCCAGAGGTATCACTGTATATATATATATATATATATATATATATATATATATATATATATATATATATATATATATATATGTATATATATATATTTTTTTTTGTATATATTTATGTATATAATTATCAATAATTAAATAAATAAATATATGTATATATATAAATATATATTTATTTATTTATTTATTTATTTATTGATATTTATATATATAAATATATACGAAAACATATGCGAATATATATATATATATATATATATATATATATATATATATATATATATATACATATGAGCTAATCATAGTCAGGTTGTTACTGATCGGGATGAGTGAGTGTCAACAGATTTTTCTTCTTTGTTAGAGAAGACGGTTACGATGTGGCTTGGGTGGCACTTGAAAATGACGGTTACATTTTAGCTTTGGGTTGGGGTCACCTAAACCTCTTCCGATTGGTTGTTATGAGACTTTTGGGTCAAAACAACGAATCATTGATCAGGCATAGTGAGGCCATGTATGGGCGCTTGGGTAAAAACCCCATAGGACAGTCAGTCTGGTTTTGGAGGTCTACAGAGAGTGTCAGGTGCCACGATGGTGCCGACCCGAGTACAGTGAACCCTCGTATATCGCGGTAGATAGGTTCCAGACGTGGCCGCGATAGGTGAAATTCCGCGAAGTAGTGACATCATATTTACCTATTTATTTAACATGTATATTCGGACTTTTAAAACCTTCCCTTGTACGTAGTACTGTTAACAAACCACCCTTTAATGTACAGAACACTTAATGCATGTACTACAGCTCCCTAAACTTAAACAGGCACAAATATTAAAGGCGATTTTATATGATGCGTTTCCTAAACACCCAAAAAGCACGATAAAAAATGGCAACCAATGCTTTGTTTACGTTCATCTCTGATCATAATGAAGAAACAAACTCATTTACTGTACACATATATGTATAGGTTAGTTTTTGCATCGATTATATTGATTATACAGTACTGTATGTTGATTTTTTTATTACCAATGTTTTAGTTTATGTATTTTTCTTAGGACTTCCAAATGAAATTTTTTTCTTTATGACGCCGCCTGAAACGACGGCGTCATAAAGTACTGTACGCTCAGTAAACAACCACGCTCAGAACAAACAAGGCATTTAACGCGCATGATGATAGTGATAAATAATGATACAGTACAGTATTTACAGTAAAAGCATTTACAAAATATGTTACCTTACAAATATAATTTACCGTATCTACTGTATATAAAATCATACAGTACTGTACAGCACATACAGTATTGTACGTAGCAAAGCAGGAAAACAATTTACGAGAGAGAGAGAGAGAGAGAGAGAGAGAGAGAGAGAGAGAGATTGTTTTACGTACGTACAGTAAATGTAAATTTTAAACATAAAAAATCAAAAAAATCAATTTACGAGAGAGAGAGAGAGAGAGAGAGAGAGAGAGAGAGAGAGAGAGAGAGAGAGAGAGAGAGAGAGAGAGAGAGAGAGAGATTGTTTTACGTATGTAAATGTAAATTTTGAACAAAAAAAAATATGATAGGTTACAACATGTAGACTTTTAAAACCTTCCCTTTAACTTAATGCATACAGTACGTACAGTACTAAACTATAAAACAGGCACAAATACAGTTTTAGAATGTAAGAATATTAAAGTAAAAAATAAAGATTGTTACTGTACTCACCACGAAAGAAGTTGAAGAAAAACTTGAATGATGATGGCGATGAATTTGCTGCACAGTAGAAATGATGATGATGAAGCTGATGATGTGTTCTACTGTGCAGCCAGGTAGTATTTTACGTCTCTTCAGACGGAGGTGTCTTTTCCTGGGACACCTCTTCAACTTCTTCCTGGGAAACTTCTTCAATTTCTTCCGAAGGCGTACTAGCAGGAGGAACTGGCTCTTTTTTGCGAGGCTGGAAGAACATTGTGATCGGAAGTTGTTGCCGCTGCTTCTTTTTTCGATCCAAGAGCATTTTGTAGGGAGTCATGTCTTCATCGATCTTGTTGCAGAATTGCATTGAGCGAACCATATCCTCGTCCCACTCTTGCAACATTTCTTTCAACTGCTTCGCATGGTTGCAGGCCTTGGCAAGCCGTTCTAATGTTAAGCCCGTTTCTTCGACATTTTCTTGGGTCTCTTCCTGGGTTTCACTCTCTTCTTCGCTTGCCGATTTCGTCAGGTCTTCGAGGTCTGCGTCAGTTAGGGGCTGGGAATGGCAGTCCAACAACTCGTCGACGTCTTCAGTCGTCATGTCGCCAAACCCGTCACCTCCAATTATGGCAGCCAACTGCACAGATTTGCGTATTGCAGAGTGTTGGATTTCCGACGGAGTAAATCCCTTGTCGTCGTAAACAATCTCGGGCCACAACTTCTTCCAGCTCGCATTCACGGTTGCAGGTTTCATCTCTTGAAGTGCCTTCTGAATATTCTGCAGGCACATGGCTATGGTGTACTGCCGCCAGTACGCCTTCAAGTTAAAATCTTCATCCTCATCATCTTGGGCACCATCCACACACGCAACGAGGTCCGCCAAGGTGTTCTTCGTGTAGAGGGCCTTGAACGCCCTGATAACCCCCTGGTCCATCGGTTGAATTAATGACGTGGTGTTGGGTGGCAGGAACTCAACCTGAATGCCCTCATGCGACAGGTCAGTTGCGTGTCCACCAGCGTTATCCATAAGGAGAAGGATCTTGAATGGCAAGCCCTTCTCTACGAGATATTTGCTGACTTGCGGGATAAAACACTGATGGAACCAGTTGGAGGTCAGCATCTTCGTAATCCATGCTTTTTGATTATGCATCCAGTACACGTGAAGGAGATTCTTATTTTTATTTTTCAAAGGGCGAGGATTTTTCGACTTATAAATAAGCCCCGGCTTTAGCAAAAATCCAGCAGCATTGCCACACATCACGAGGGTAACGCAATCCTTGAATGCTTTAAAGCCAGAGGCTTTGGCTTCCTCTTTGAACAGGAAAGTTCGCGACGGCATTCTCTTCCAAAACAAGCCGGTCTCATCCATATTAAAGACTTGTTCCGGCTTGTATCCACCTTCGGCGATAATATTCTTGAACGTCTGGTTCACGCAAGTTTCAGCAGCGGCAGTGTCAGCGGAAGCAGCCTCCCCATGCAGGGAAACGCTTTTCAGGGCGAAGCGTTTCTGAAACTTCGCGAACCATCCTTTGCTGGCGGAAAAACTTTTCTGAGGCTAGGAATCAGTGGATGTCCCTGGTTGAGGATCATCTGCATCATCATCATCTTCAGCATGGTTGCCGTTGTCGTCTTTAGGTTCCTTTGCAGCAAAATTCTCATATAAGCTCAAAGCCTTTGTTTGGATGGTGTTCGTATCCAAGGCTATGTTCTTCTTCCGGCAGTCGGCAATCCACACAGCTAAAGCACCTTCCATGCGTACGATCGTTTTATTACGCGTTGTAACGACTCGCTTCGCTGATATGCTAAAGGTGATTGCAGCCGTCTTTCTAATGTTCGCCTCGTCCTTCTTGATATAGCGAACAGTAGATTCGTTGATGCCAAAATGGCGGCCGGCGGCCGCGTAACTTCTACCATCTTTTAACATATCGAGAAGCGTAACCTTCTCAGCTATCGTCATCATCCTTCGGTGGCGTTTAGGCTCACTACCAGCCTTAAGAGAAGCAGAAGGCTTGGGAGCCATTACAGTAGGATTTGACAAAAAGTTCAACTTAAAAAAGTCGCACACAGCACAGATTCACAAACTTAAGAACGTCTACTCAGCGATACGCGGTAAGAGAAAGTGGACGACCCGGCCCCGCGAGAACCTAGATGCTGCGGGTTGGAGATGATGGCAAAACACCAATCACAGGCTAGATAACAAAACTTGAGTTCTGATTCGTCATCTATCAGCGCTTGAACCAATCACAACCCGTCTTACAGTATATGATGCGTAGGTTACCAACTCATAGAAGATGCCCCGCGCATACCGAACGTACGTAGATTAATAATACCGTAATAATAATAAATAATGATAATAATACAGTACAGTACTGTAATAATAATAATAATAATGATAATAATAACAATCATAATTTTATTAACAACAACAACAATAATAATAACAATATTTAATAGCTTTACGTATGCTACAGTGTTTTATTCTTTTGTAGGATGTGTGTGTGTCTCTCTCTCTCTCTCTCTCTCTCTCTCTCTCTCTCTCTCGTACGCTTATTCGAAATGTGATTTTTGCAACAAAGAATATTATTGGATGCAGTACTGTACTACGTACGTATACATACAAAAGATTCATGGAAAAGAAGCACATCCATTACATTTGTAGTACTGTACGCACAGTAGTAGTCAACAGCAGCCTTACGTACACCATTCTAATATTGTATGACTGCATCTGATTTGCGTTTCATGTTCGATTTAATTTTACTACGTACTGTATACAGTACTGAATTATCGTATGATAATACAGTACAGTACAGTAATACAGTAATAATAATAATAATAATGATAATAATAATAACAATAATAATTTTATTAACAACAACAACAATAATAATAATAATAACAATACAGTACTGTAATAATAATACAGCTTTACGTACGCTATTTTACGCTTTTGTTGTACTGTAGGATGTGTGTGTCTCTCTCTCTCTCTCTCTCGTACGCTTATTCGAAATGTGATTTTTGCAACAAAGAATATTATTGGATGCAGTACTACGTACGTATACATACAAAAGATTCATGGAAAAGAAGCACATCCATTACATTTGTAGTACTGTACGTACAGTAGTAGTCAACAGCAGCCTTACACCATTCTAATATGGTATGACTGCATCTGATTTGCGTTTCATGTTCGATTTAATTTTACTACGTACTGTATACAGTACTGTATTATCGTATGATCACATTCTCTTTTCGTGTTTTATTTCTTTCTGTGCTGAATTATATATCATATGTAATGCAATGAACAATCAGTAAGAGCAGATATTACTAATTACAGTATTAATGGAATTACAGGTAACAAAATATCGTATTTGGTTGTCTTCAGATTTCGCGGTATTTTCGAATTTTCCGGAAAATCCGCGATATGTATATATATATATGGGTTATGGAAAAAACCCGCGAAGTGGTGAATCCGCGATTGTCGAACCGCGAAGTAGCGAGGGTTCACTGTACCATTTTTCTGAGGGCTTTTTCTTAGTAACGTAACGTAATTATAGTTAAAGGGCGCCCTTGTAAACTTAAGAGAATACAGCATGTACAAACTTATCAACTCGGCTATTATTTGTGCATGACCTCCCCCTCTAATTGTGTTAACAAGAAATGGGTTTTCTCTATCTTTGTTTCCCCCAAGATGTGAAGTGTGAACCCCCTTAATACGACCTAGATTGGGTCATTTTTAATGGTGTCAGGTTTTGTGGGGTAATAATAATAATATTAACAATTAACGTCTGTGCTAAGTGATTTTAGCCGACGTGAGATTTTTGAAAAAGTGGAAACAAAAGATAATAGTGACAATGGTTAACACGGGAAGTTCGACGTCGAATGGCGATGACTGAGAGAGGGGAGAAATGAATTCTGTTGCTCTTGTATGCCCGGTACTCGGTGAACGGTTTCTCAATGCACATGATAGCAGATACACAACCATCAAGGCAGCCCGACACCCAGCCGGCATCGACAACCTACCAAGGATGGGGCGCTTGTAGAAGAGAACCTCGAAGAGGCAGAGGTCAGAGAGGTAGGATGTGGCGACTGGCGGTTGTTGGAACTGTGGGGTGGTACTAACAGATGGCCACCTACGGCCTTTATGGCCCTACGACGACCAGCAGTAGTGATATGGATGTCCGGCCACAAACCACCATCTGGAAGCTGTTCAAAAGAAAACGGCGGTAGCAGAAGAAATCATGTTTCCCCTGTACCAATGAGAGGGAGGGGAAGACGACGCAGGAAGGGGAAGACAACGCGGGAAGGGGACCAACGGTCCCTCGGCTGTCTGTCAGACCGCAAGGACTGGGGACGGGAGTGCCAAGGAGTCAGCCAGCCATCTTTCCCCCACTGAGCAGTAGGGGATGCCCACCTGCCATTGAGTGGTAGTGCGTCTTCCCAGGGAGTGCATAAGGAGGCAGGAGGGGTGGAGCAGCAACCCCTCACCACCGCTCCCGATCATGGAAGTCGGAATGCTATTCCCGTCTTGGAATAGAAGTGGAATCATGTGTTTAACGAGGGTGAAGAACCGCTCGTTACGGATGCCAGCAAAACGTAGGAGTGTATGGTGCGGAACACGGCCAGAGCCCACACACGGGCTCAGTGACCCTACGACGAAGAACAGATGTAATAACTCGACGTAAAGCAGAAGGAACGACAATGAAAGAAATTAGGTTCAAGTAGACCTGTGGAGGAGCGCATAGAAAACGGGAAGAACTTAGCAACTCTAGTGTGAAAGAGCGAGAGGACGAGAACTGTCCGGAGAATGTGGATGTTGGGAGTTCCACGGGGGGAACACAGAGAGAATGCCCCGGGAATGAGTGTGTGATCGATTTGTGTGGCTGGAGTGTGGGTGAGCTTGTTGCTGGACAAAAATCTGAACCTTGGATCGAACAGGTCAAGAGGTGCGTGAAAGTTGCGAGTAGCAAACTCCCCGGATTTCTTGCGCATGCGAAGAGATGAGTTCTTCATCGAAGACGATATCCTATTTTATAAGTATGAGAAGAGGCCGGGAGAAATCCGATCTCGCGTTGTTCTCCCTTCCTCTTTGATAGAGAAAGCCATCCAGGTAATTCATGTAAGTCCTTACGCAGGACATGTAGGTATAGAGAGGTCCTTGAGAAGGGCCAGAGAGTCATTTTTTTGGTTAGGGATGAAAAAAAGACATTGTTAGGTTTATCAATAAGTGTCATGTGTGTAACACTATGCGGAACCACAACCATGTGATCCCGAAGGCCAGAACATGGTCAATAGTGCCTGTTAAGTTTAATAGAGTGCATATGGGACGTCTTGGGTCCATTCCCCCCCGGTGACGGGCAGTTTAAGTACGTGTGTGTGTTTGTAGATGCATTCACACGCTTCACACACACGTATGCAATGGTGGACAAAACCGCAGTGTTGGTTGCGAAGGCGTTGTGCTCCTTCTTAGTGAGGTACGGATGTTCACGTACATTGATGAGTGACAATGGTAGAGAGTTTGTGAATGAAGTACGCAAAGGGGTAACCCAGATCATGAAAATAAATAATTTCACGATCGCCTCTTATCGGCCATCAGCAAATAGGCTCGTCGAGTCCCATAACCGAGAGGTGACAAATATTTTAAGGTATCTTGTGGGGGACAATCCAAACCAGTGGATGGAAATGTTGCCGTGGGCGGAGTTCGCCCTAAATACGCCATATAATGGCTTTATTAAGGATACACCGTATTTTATGCTATTTGCGCAGGACCCTGTGTTGCCGTATACCGTTGTCATGGACCCCCCACACCCTGCCATTATACAACACAGAACAATATCGGGTGATGATGTGTAATTTGGCTCGGAGAGTGTTTCAGACAACCCAAAAGTACTTGCTGAGGGCCAATGAGAAGTATCAGACGAAATACGATCAGCGTTTCCGAACGCGCACGTCTGATATACAGATAGGGGACAGAATCTATCTAAAAAGGTTGCAACCGAGGAAGCATAAACTGGAAGCCGCATATGTTGGACCGTATCGTGTAAAAGAAATCAAAGCCGATACGGCGGTCATCCAACACATCCGGACCGGGACCAAAGGCGAGTATCACCTTTCTCATATGCGCCCGGTCCGAGAGGACAACTTGGTGTGGTATTTGAATAAGCCGGTGCCACCTTACCCCGGGCTACCTGGCTACTTGGGGGAGGAAGGTGAGGAGGAGGCCCGAGCAATTGTCAGCGCCGTACTTCGAGCACGAGAGAGTG